>NW_026083342.1:0-41555 GCF_020184175.1 Aphis gossypii
TGATCCTCGGAACTCTGGTGGTCCGCGAGGCATTGTGAGGTGTCCCGCGAGATGCGGCCCTGGTGGAGGTTGATGGTGGATTGCTCTTGCAATTGGGTGGTCGGCGTCTGTTGAGCTGTAACTGTTGCCGATGGTTGTCCTGGTGACGGAGATGATGATTGATCAATCTCCGTGATCGGACGAGAGCTGATGTATTCACGTGGCCGGTACTCGTCCGGCGTGACTTGTCTTCTATACTGGCGACCGTAGTGTACCTTGGCACGTGAGCCAAACTAATAAAATTTAAAAATATTTTAAATATTTCGTTTTCCTATGAGACATAACACAAAAACTGAATAGTGTATAATACGTCGTTTATTTATAAATTTTTTTATTATACAGTAAAATGAATGTTATTATTTCAACCGATAGTTTTGTTTCTACATTAAGATTTGATTTTATCGGTAGAGATACATTTTTTTTTTAATATTGATTTGCGTTAAATTATTAATTTATTTTTAACTTTAATAAAAAATGATCAATTATAATTATTATTAAAATCCTGTTATAAGGAATTTCATTATTTTTTATTTATTCATAATCAAAATTCTAAATTGTGATTAATAAAATAGATTCTTAGTTATAAGAAAAATAGGGAATGAAATTGAGGTATAACGTATCGAAAGTTCTCTAAGTAGTCCGTAGTACCAAAAAGGTTAGGAACTACTGACGCTACGTTCACATTGAAACCTGAAAGCGCAAATCAACCTTTTTTTCGATAACTCAAAAGCGAAAAATAAATTTGCGCTTTTGTACCTTGGTATTGGGATAAAAGCGCAAAAATAAATTGTATTACTTGATACAATATTTTATTGACCTAACGTGTGACACTTGACGCTTTCCGTGTACGCGTGGCTTTACCCGTTCCACGAAAGATTGCAGCAACAAATAATACTCAAAATTATTTTTTTTATTTTTTACTGATTTTCATTAATGATTTTTTGATACTTGTTTAAATAATTAAAAATAATTGTTTTATGCGCTAGTGCAGCAAACCCTGCAAATAATGTGGTCGTTTGCAATGACTTGCGATGTATCGAGGACAGGCAGGTTACCCCAGTACGTATATATACGATTATATAAATAAAGAATAAGATACACAATAGTATTTATATATATTATATAAGTTGAGACCAAACGATATAATGATAAGAATCAAGTTTACAATAATAATAAAATATGGCTAAATGGGCGCCCAGGTGGTAATAATAGTACGATTTACATACGTAATAAGTATAACAAAATAAGTATAAAATATAAATTAGAATATAAAATAACGATACCGCTCGAATTAGCCATCACCACCTCGAGCTGAGTCCAAACTTGAGAATAGCTGTCAAGTCATGGCGGCAGACGCATACCGCACAGCTAACGGCGTACAGCACCAACGTAAGTTTACGCGAGCCTACTAACGCGATTATAATATACGAGACGTAAACTTAAGCGACGGTACACTGACGGCGACGCTAATATAAGAATAAATGTATGTATATAAACAAATTTACGCGAGTCTACGGACGGCAAAAGCGAATGCACAAAATATTATATTATGTCGGTAGACGCACACCGACACAACTGGCGGACCACGTAAGTGCAGCACAACGGGCGCACAAAGCTGAGAGCCGCAAGCTCGACGCAGAAAAACACCGCACACACGGCGTAAAAGCTATTATGTTACAAATTAATATGATCACAAGGTTTAAGATGGCGGCACACAAAGGGTCGAGCACGAACACACAGACGCCGAAGACGGACAAAGACTGAAGCCGAGTTGGCAACGGGAGGTTACGTACGCCTCGGACGAAAAAGCCATAGAGAGGCCGGTAGCAACGTCGTTGGCCCGGCAGCGTACCACAGAGTGTGCGACAGCAGGGCGATAACCGCTCGACCAAAATCGTCAAAGGGGTACAGGAATTGTCTGAGAGCTGCGGTCGCGGACAATCTGCGTGCTAATTTGAACAATAATACTCAAAATTGTATTTTTTTTTTTTTTTTACTTATTTTTTGACACTTATTTAAATAATTTAAAATAATACTCGAAATAATATTTTTTATTTTTTAAACTAATTTTAATATCACTGTTAATGCTTGGTTAAATATTAATAATAATTAATAACTACGATTTTAATTAAATACACTTTTTTTATAAAATTGATTTGCGCTTATGGATTAGGTATTTATTTTTGCGCTTTTGGGTTGCGTTCGGGTCGTATTTTGCGCTTATGGGCTACAGCTGATGTTCACAACGTTTTTATCAATCTAACTACCACTTACAATAGGTATTATTATTACAACGATTCGCTTACGTCAGATTAACAAAACCAAACAATAGTCAATGGAATTAGATTTTTTTGGAATTATTGTAGAATTTTAAATTTAAAAATTTATATTATATGTTCAAATAATATAGTTACTAGTTATAACTAATTTAACATTTAATTTATCAAATTCATATTTTTTGTATTTAAATATTGCTGTACCTTTTTATTAAAATAAACGTGTTGACATTTTTCATCTGTACAAGTTGGTAATTTCTCAGGCCCAATATTTACCGTAGTTGGACTTGGTTGTTCGTTATTTAAATATTGCTGTACCTTTGTATTAAAATAAATGGGTTGACATTTTTCATCTGTACAAGTTGGTAATTTCTCAAGCCCAATATTTACCGTAATTGGACTTGGTTGTTTGTTATTTTGAGTATTGGATCTATAAAATCACATAAATTAAAAAATGTATATATTTATTTTCTATTATTTTATTTTTTTTTTTCACAACAAAGCAGTGTAATAATTATCAATCTTTTTTCATTAATACAATGTTTATAGAGCTAAAATTATTATGTGTAGGTTAACATATTGTAAATTCATCGATTTTTAAAAGTTTTGAATTACCTACAATATTGAAATAGATGAGAATTGTTCATTTAAATTTAACAACCGTGTTTACATGTATAATAACCATTTATAGTTTGACTGTTTACAAAGTTATACTTTTTTTTATCATATTAAATACATAAACGAATATTATATGAAAAAAGAATCGTCAATTTGACAAATATCCAATTAGTATGAATTGTACTTCATAAAAATAATGTTTTATTAATACGAGCATAGCTATTAAATAAATTGTAGTTATATAATTTAAATTCTCGTTATTAATAATTAATAAATATAGCCATTTAGAGAAATATAATAATTTAAGAGTTGAATGGAAAAAGATACTACATAAATAGTAAAATATTATTATTCTATAAATGTATTGTATTTTAATCAGTCTTGTGAGATTGTTAAGTATTGAAATAAATAAAGTGTAGGTACCTATCCATTTTTATATTTATTTTAATAGAATTTCAAATCTATTCGAATAAATTTTTAAATACGCATAATATGTAATGTTATATTTATTTTCATTCATTTGGAAAATAATTTATAATAGAAGAACAAAAAAAAATACATAAACTGTGACACATAAAGTATCTCTGTTAAAAGAATTTACTTTCAGTTCAGAAAAAACATCGATTTTCATAGATTTAAAGTTAAATTTTTAAGCATAAATTGATTTTGTCCATAGAAAATTGGTTAGGTTAAGTTTTTAACAATTAAACACAATTATCCTATTCCTATTATACAAGAAATTACATGATTTATTTTTTATATATAAAAAAAAATAATAATAAGAAATTAAAATAAATAAATAAATAATTGATATAGATATATTTAGTGGAGACTATTAGGAAAGATAAAATTGATACTTAACAAACATTTATACCTACAATGAATAATTGAATACTTTTAAGTTTTAATAATTTTTATTCGAATCAATACTGAAAATTTTTCATGTGCCTTTTTTTTTTGAACTTATATCCATTAAACCGTTATATAACTATTGAAAGGAAATCTTTATGTTATATTTACTTGTCAAAATCCATGTCGTTAGAGCTCTGTTGTAAACGGAACAGTTTATACAGCACCATAGCAATTAATATTGTAATAAAGAGCATGATGAATACATAAATCGATATTTTCAGTGTCGATTTTATAAACGTCAAGTATTCATCAAACATTTGGTCACTCCAAGTCAAACCCTTAAACAGTCGGTGATCACTTGCTGTATTAGGGGAATCCGTAACGTATGACGCTAGTTGACAATCGCAAAAGCTATCTATGACTTTTTCATTGATTTTGTCTTTAATCTAAAAATTGCAGATATTGATGGTATAATTATATGAGTGAGCCACTGATGTTAGGTAAATAGGACCAAAAAATATTGTTAAAAAAAAAAGGCATCAACCAACACGTTTCATTTAGAATACTAATGCCGGTTTATCTACCAATATCTATTTATTATATCAAATTGTACTAAATTATGTCCTATATGTATAAACTTATATAATATATATTTTGTAATTTTATTAAACTTTTTATAAAAATAAATAAAATAAGTTTTAGTCTGTGTTTGTAAATTGCATGAACTGTAAAAATAGGTAAATTGTAATTATTTATATGGTTATTATTATTGTTATTTATTTTGTATTAATATCAATGTGTCGGCTATTAAATTTTTGTATTAAAATGAAAAGATATGTTATCGTTTAAATAAAAAATAACCATAATTTACCTATTATTTAATTAGCAAGTGTATTCTAAATATATACATTTAACAATTTGTAGTAATTAAATAAATGTAATTCTTAAACATAAAATATAAAACGAGATTCATAATGAAGTATTTAAAAACCATAAATTTACGATGTATTAAAAAAAGTGTTTGAAAAGTAGTAAAATTAGACCGGAATACGCCTTTGTACATTACCGCCATTATATTAAACTAAGTTGTGCAAGATACTATACATACCTACAATGCTTAATAAATTACTTAACTTTATGAATATGGATTTGTCTATAATACCGCGATTAATTTCCTGAAAATTACATTGACCCAATAAACATAGAAACGGTTCGGATACACGTTAATAATAAATATAACCATTGATTATAAATACTTATTTATAATCAATGAAATAAAATTAAAACACACAGAACCATTGAGAATTAGAATAATAAGCCCTAATCGAGAAAGAGTAACGGTGTTCTGTGCTACTATACTTACAGTCTACAGACAATTTTATTCGATTTATTCCTCAAGGATGTAATAAGCATATAACATAACTTACAAACTATTGATGAAAAAATGTAAAACGTAAAATATTACATTTAAAAAATAGGACCATTTTTATTTTTTGATAGCATTATATTAGTCCAACATCAAACCACAACAGATAGGATATTGTACGAATCGGTGTTGTACGATTGAGAACGTATTTACCTTTTTAGCAACACGATTGAGAACGATGTCGGCAAATCAAAGAAACAATATTTTGTACCTTAAAATCAAACGATTGAGAACGATGCTTTTAGTGCCGTTGCCATTTACAAAATCTGATTTTTTTTTTTTGTATTTTTTTTAAAAAAATGCATTTTTTGAGCATTTTTCACAATTTGTTTATAAAATGTACAAAAATGCTTGCGATTAACAAGAGACATTCGCAAACTATCGACGGTTAATAATGAATTATATAGCACGATAAGCTATCATCGATAAAAATGTTATCATAGCTAGGCTTTTCCGCTCAAACTATCGCCGTTATATACCTATATAGTATATACCATACATATATATAGGTACAAGTTATCTACGATAACAACGCTAGGCCTTGATAAGTATAACTGAATTAGTAACTAATTACTACGTCCAGAACTAAACAAGTAACAATACTATAAAAATAAAAATAAAATATAAATTTTTTTTCCAATTTTTAAGCTATAATAAATATAATTTAAATGCATTTTTATAGTGCATTTTTTTAGTTTTTTAAGTCATTTTTACATTTTTTAAGATTTCCCAGATCTATATAAATCAAATATATATATCAGATAAATCCCAGATATTTATTTAGTTTTATACTTATTTAGTAATAAAGATAATAAATACGATAACGAGATGTACACTGTACGTATCTGCAGATATTCAACTGTAAATAATTATTAATACTGCCAAATTCAGTTGTTTGGTGGACAGTGCGGTAACAACGTAATATAGTGCAATAGTGTATAATAGTGGTGTTAAATGGAAAACTTTAAAATTATAACGTCTGAACGTGGAAAAGATCTTATATTATTAAACAATGATAAAAATTCATATGTAAGAACACGTAAAGACGAATTAATGAAATGGAAATGTCCCAATAACAGTTGTAGTACCAGTTTATTAACGAAAATAGACAAAACTTTTCATTCGTCAAATGGTGAACATGTAAATCATACAAGTAATAACAACCAAAAAATTGAAAGACAGATTTTGAAGGAAAATTGTAAACGAAAAGCTGATGAAAATACATCGACAAGACCGTTAAAAATTATTAGAACAGAGTTATTAAACAGTGGCTTACCAAATATTATGAACAATGATATTACATCAGTGCGAAAGGCGATTTATGATAAAAAAGGAAACAATATCCAATTTATTCTACTTCTTTAAATGAAGCTATATCCCAATTAAAAAATATGCAAAATAATGATTTATGTTTGTTTAAAAATGATCAATTTATTTTTGTTCCTGAAACAAATGACTTCGTTTGTATAACAACTATCCAAAATTCAAATTTTATGTCGAAACAAACCGAATTTTTTGGAGACGGTACATACGATTTTGCACCAAAATTATTCTTACAATTATATACATTACACATATACGTGAATGGTTTTTACGTGCCTATTGTTTATTTTTTTTACCAAGCAAAACAAAACAAAACAAATTTACATTAAAATGTGGAAGTATCTTTTGCAAATATGTCCAGCTCTAATCGTTTAAAAGCTCCATCTCGACTTCGAAATTGATGCTCACGAAGCAGTCAAAGAAATTTTGAAATGTCAATATCAAAACTTGCCGTTTTCATATAGCCCAAGGGGCCCTAAGCTTAGTGGAGAAAGGTAAGAAATACGATCATTTTGGGTTTTTCACTCTAATTAATAGCATGTATATTTTATATTATCTGTATGACAAATAAATGGAGAATCAACTGGATAATATTATTTTGGAACTATTGTATTTTAATGTATTTAAATGTATATTATATATTATTTTACATTCCATTAATTATAGGTAAATGTTTAATTATTATTATTGTACTATTTAAAAATTTTTTTACCGTCTTAACACAGACCCTCAGACATTTTCCGCAGCAGCAAAAAGTTTGAAGATTATTAATGCCATCTGGGCATAATTTCACCGGATCCCAAGGTTTTAACCATTCAAGCACAAAACTATAGCATAAAAAAAATTAAAACTTATATTTTACATTTATTTTTATGTTTATTGTTTTAGGTAGAAAATAATGTAACAATATCTATAATGATCTATGTTAAAATACAATAATCCACTAAAACTATAAAATTAATCGAAGATCATTTTTTGACATTTAAAAATTCTGTCAAATAAGTGTCACCATTTTAAGAATGAATTATGAAAAAAAAAAATCGCATTATTAAATGTCTATTTAAACATTTTGAAAATGTTTCTTACGATTTATTTTACGCGAAAATGTAATAAATTCGAGGAATGAAGTTAATCTTCCTAAAACATTAAAAAAGGTTAAGTACATTTTTAATTTTTCAAAATATGAAATTAAATATTTTGCAAACGTCATTTAAATCATCCGATGTGTTTTTAAAACTAAAAACCAAAAATCTTTAATTTCTATATTTGATATTTAAATTATATTTACCTGTGAATGTCAAATCCTACTGTCGATATAAAAAAATGCGAATTCAACATTAAAATTATCGTTATCAATATTAATTGAATCATTTTATAATGTCCCCAGTAAAAATTAGAGGCTCGATTAATTAACGAGTTTTTTAATGGCGTATATATGTTTTTATCATCATGTTCTGACTGGGTAACTAAGATATCCTCAGTTCCGATCCCGCATTCCACAAAGAGTGGTAACATGTCGTGAACCTTTATTAACAAAAACATTTAAAAAACAATAAAATAATTATTTATGAAAATTATATAATATATTTAAGCACTTTTATTTCGATTTATACATTGTTCTTATTGATATAGTAATGACTTTAAATATTAGTTATATACCATATATGGTATAGTTAGGTACCATATAATATAGTTTATGCAGGATGTAAACGCATAAATGCAAAATAAATCCATGCCCAAACATTTAACCTATCTACATATTTGGAAAAATATATCTAGATGGTTATATCATTCGAATAAAATTATATTCGAAAGTATAATTATTAATTAAATATGTTTAATATTAAACAATGAATTTAAAATGAACCTTAGTCATCTTCGAATTATCATGAGTATCATTAATTCCATCGCCGAATTCCATAACGGGTAGAGCCGTCACGTCGACCACCGGAACGCAGAAACCGTCACCGATGGCAAAATCATCCAGTTTATATCGATCATCATGAACGTCATACGTTACATTCATACAAATTCCATCGTCCTAAACAACGATCAAACATATTATTATTATAGTCGGTCACTCTAGCCTTTTTGAAATCCACTATTCATTGAATAAAATATGTATATCAATATAAAAAAATGTATTGAATGCTATTTATTACAACAAAAAACACACGAAAAACTATTACCTTGAGTTGTTGTCGTTAAGTAATATAAAATTGACAAATCTGATTAAAGCTTTGAGTGCCATAGACGCATATATGAGTCCAACGTCCAACATACATTGCCGTGGATGTACTTTTAAAAACTCAATAATATTAAAGTTATCAATTATGCAGTGTGTCCAAAAAAAAGACTAATCCAAAGACACCCATTGAAAAAATATTGAAAAAATTATTATTAAATTATTTAACTATTGTTTGACTAACAGAATAATAAAGTCCAGGCGAAAAAAAATTATATAAAATAGTGCATTTATTTTATAATGTAGGTAACGTGTGTCGGGACTTCTTAGTCCCATATTTACTCAGAAAAAAAAATTAACATTATCACCATTGTACGTTATCAACGTGGAAATTTTGGATTACGCGTTCACGTGTTTCTTAAAAAGTGCTGACGAAAATCGCAATTATTAATTAATTTTGAAGATAATAATGCACTTTTTTTTACTTATTATTGTGCAATAATATAATATAAGGCATGTATAAATATATTTTATACTTGTAATATATATTTTAAACATATGAGATTTTATTTTGTTAGTAGGACTTGAAAGTCCTGTCGGTCATTTAGAATTTTGCATAAAATGTTTGTATTTTTATAACAGATTGATATGAGTGCAATAGTAATAGAGAACATAGTCTGCTTATATTATAAGATAATTATATTCGTGAAGGAGAAAAAACTTATAATATGATGATTATAGATATTTCCACGAACTTCAAATACTTCTAAAAACTTGCTTGAATTTTTAACTGTTTATATTTTTTAAAAATATAAATCAGAAATGTGCTTAATCTCATAATAATAAAAATACATTCCTTATATCGCAAGAAAAATTGCCCTAAACGGGACTTATACGCCTAGACCGTAAAGGACTGACGGGACTTTTGAGTCCCAGGATAAAATAAGGATCAAGGATCAAAAATAATAGGTTTTTTTTCATACTCTATCTTAGATATAGGAAAAAAAACAATATTTTCTAAATGTTTTTTTATATTTTTAACGTTTTTAAGGTTTAGTCCAGAAAGGTTTTGAATAACTAATTATTGTTGCCATAATAATAATAAAATTAAAACCAATATAGCAACCATTTACAAACAAAATTTTCCATCGTAAATCTCAAAATCCTTGTTTAAACACCTCCCCAGGTTGAATCTCTCCCTTTTTAAATATTAATATCTTCTTTACGGAAGTCTAATATATCTCTGTACCAAATTCCATCTCAATCGGATGAACGGTCCATGAATGCATAAAGGATATACAGACAAACGTTCATTTTTATATTGCATTATGTAGATTCGTTTAAGATTAACCAAAGACGGCGGGACTCTGCACAAAGCAATGTGTATAGCTAACGTATTCCAATTGCAATTTTTTTGTTTGCATTAGTGTGCTTAACTTCGTACTTCGTTATTCATACAACCTCCTAGTTTGCAATTCGCTAACATTATTAATTAACTATTAACATAAAACATAATATGTGTTTATTACATATGGTCTATGGATATTTTATACAGCTTTATATCTTCACAAAACAATCAAATAACAAAAAAAGAAACAATGGGTCTCATTTACAAGTTAAGTTAGAAGAATGCTTCATTTTTGAGAGATAAAAAATAAACAAACAATTATCTATATACATATAGGAAACCGCCCCGATTCACTCATCAACGCCCAGACCAAACCGCTGGGTATAGGGACTTCAAATTTTGTGCAGAGGTTCCTTAAGCAACGCAGAGGCGCACTAAGAAAGGATTTTTCAAAATTCGCATTTTAAAGGGTTGCTAAAACAGGGATTTTGTGATTTACGATGGAATTTTTGTTTAAAAATAGTTGCTATAACAACCTGATTTATGTGTTGATACATTTACATTTAGTCATTCTTATCCCAAGTGGAAGAACAACCAATGTATATAAGGAGGTGCTTCAATAATAATATTCACGGCCTATAAATATATGTTATCAATGAATCTACTAGTGCTATGTTTATAGCAAAACATACGCACACACACACACAAAATTAAATTGTGAATTCGACGTAATATTAGCACTATCAATAGGATTAAATTAAAAACTAACACACGGCATACGAAAATGCAAAAAAAGAAAGTAACACACGGGCAACGCCGTGTCGGGTCAGCTAGTATACATATATAAGAGACAGCCCCTCATCACTCATCAACGCCCAGACCAAACCACTGGGTCTAGATACTTGAAATTTAGTACAGAGGTTCCTTAAGCAATATAGGGGTGCACTAACAAAGGACTTTTTAAAATTCAACTTTTAATGGGGTAAAAGATGGTTTTTTTAAAAGTTTATATAGATTTTATCTATATATATAAAAAGAAGTGTACATTTTAAATACATTTTATAACTCAAGATCCACCAAAACGATTTCGATAAAAATTTCAGGATACATTAATATTAATATGTAGATAGTTTCTGTTAAGTTTGCACGCTATGGGATGAGTGGTTCCGAAGTTACGGCCTCTTATAAGTGCACAAATAAAAAAAAAATTTGATAACCCATGGTAACAATTTTAACAAAAAAAAAATTTTAAGTTTGCCGGGTCAGCTAGTTATTATTATTATTATTATTTATTTTTCCCGTTTTTGTAACATTTTTCACTGATGATTTACTCTTATTGGTCGCAGGAGAAGGTTCTTATGTAATACAATTTTAGGAAAATCCACCAAAAAAGTATGGAATCTGAAAACAATAACGTCACTGTCCAGCAAGAAAATATAAACTATATTTTTGGTTATTGTAAGATCGCTATTGGTTAAAATTGAATATAATAGTTGTAGACCTGTTGTTATATTTTGTTAAAACCATAAAAACAAAAAAAAAGAATTAGCGAAATAAGTCAATGTCCACCGTAAATCTCAAAATCATACCAATAGACTAACATAACAAGTTTTACCAAAATGTATTTTTTTACCAACAGGCAACAATATAAAAACCACCAGATGGCTCGTTATTGTATTTTATCCACCGTATTAAAAAAAAAAATTGATATAACTTTGAAACTTAAGGATTAGAAATTATAAACTTACGTACACATCTCGCGGGGTCCACAATCCACCACGGGTGGATTGTCTACCTGATAAAATACTGCTCGCATAATGGTAAGAGTCTCACGGGCAATGCCAAGCAGAATCACTATAATATTATTACTTGACTAACTCACGGACTGATAAATGTAGAGCGTAAACAATGATGTATCAATGCTTGCAATTTATACGATACATTCGTACAATCGTACCACAAATTTAATGTGCAATAAGAAAGCATTTTACAAAATTCATATTTTAAAGTGGTGCTTGCACATGTTTTTTGAGAATCAAAAAAGTCAATAAAAATATCTAAGTTTTGAACACCGTTAAACCGAATAATAAATAACAAATTAATTAAAATTCGAATCATATTATAGAATTGGCATTTTAACAGGCAATGAAGTGCGCGGGTTCAACTTGTATAACTATAAGTAGACATGTAGTAGCTATAGTAAATATAGTAACAATGCCAAGTGTTTATAATGTATTTAGAATTGAGAACTAAACATATTAAGTCTAAAAACCATATTAATCACAGATATTTATCCATTTTTATTTTATAATTTCTATAAATTGACCGAGTAATACCTAAGTATTTTATGATTATAATACGCGCTTTAGAATTTCAAAACAGATACTTCATGTCTTTAATATTACAGTAAACACCAACACACGGCCTACGAAAATGCCAAAGAAAACTATTAATATATGGGCAACGACGTGTCGAGACAACTAGTATATTACCTATATAATTATTTATTTTTTTAAACAAGAGTGATACAAAATCTCTTACTTTTAACTTGTCATATAACACGCGGGTGTGTCAATTGACTCATTTATCAAATACTCGTTGTTCTCTGTATCTAGAATCAAAAAATAGTATTTTTTTAAACTACTGAATATAAATAAATTAACTTGAATTACTTAGTACACTTAGTAAAATAATATGAATATATTTTTTATATAGAAACATTATTCTAAAAATATTGATAATCAATGAATATAATAATTGTTTCGTATTTTTTAATAACAAGACATCTATAAATGGTGTTTCAATTGAATATTGAACTTAAAAAACTATGAAATCAAAATTAAAAATACATACTTTTATAGTAATATTTAGTTTGTAGGACAACAACTAAAGGATGTACAAAATGTAAATTTACGTCATAATAATTAATAATTGAATGAGACAAACCGTTGATAAATACCATAGAGAAAAATTTTCATACACAATGTTTATACAGCATTAAAACTTGATATTAATAGTTAATGATTTCTTGTCGCATTATATTATGTATTATTTTATAATGTATGATATATTTATATAGTTGTAATTATTTTGACATGTATTAATATTAGTACTTATTTTTATGTCTTTAAGTAAAGTATTTATCAATTATAAATAAATAAATATATTTTGTACTATAGACACATTAAGGTAACATAAAAGATAATACTGAATAATAATAAAAATATAATATTTTAAAAATAATTTATTATGTTTAGTTTCGAATCCCATATTTGTTTGCTAAAATTAAGTTAAATTAAATTAAATAAATAATTTAATTAAATTACTGGTTGTTTTATCCTCTAAGACTATCTTGTTTTCTTTCACTTTGCTATGAAAACCTCCAGACATGTCATGTTCTTTTTCTTTTAATAAAACGTCATTTAACTAGTAAAATAAATAATTATTAATATACCTATGGAAATAACTATAAGGAATTTGATATAGTTTTAAAATTTAGTAATTTATATTATTCTATTAACTTTATACAATTTATTGATTACCGATTTTAAGTACTGAACTAATTATAATATTACATCTATTTTATATTTACTACATATTACTCGAAGTGAATACAATTTAATATTTCAGAAATATAAACATAAAAGATAATTTTAATTGATCAAAATATTTAAAAAAAATCAAGTTCTAAATTTTAAACGATTTATAGAAAAAGTAAGTTGTATCGCCATGGATATAGAAATTTATAAATTTTAAAATATGTTTTTTCTTATAATTTGGATAAAAAGATTAATCAAACGCATTTATCAAGTGTATTGTAGGAATTATGTTTTCTATGTTATTAGGAAATAACATTTACTTTAACTGCATGCATTAATATTCAAAATTAATTTAATAAGCTATAACATCGTTTCTCAACCGAAATGCTTATAAGTAGTAGGCAAAAAAATATAATTTTATAAAAAGAAAAAAAATTATAATTTTTTTCTTAAAAATAATAATATTATATTTCAATAATATTATTTTGTTTATTTATTAATAATAAAGCTACATAATATTTTTATAACTATTTAGTTTTTAATAAAAGATTCATTAAAAAAAAAATGTAAGTTATTAAATGAATTGGTGTGTGAAAATGTTTAAAATGGTATTCTGATATAAGATATTTGAGAAACGCTGAGCAATATAATATAAGTAATAGATTATAAAATTTACTGATTTCACAATATATATATAAATATATGTATAATGTATATATGTATATATTAAATACGTATATTTTAATAGGTAACAACTAAAATTTTAATTGTTTTTACGCATATAAAAAATAATATTTTTAAAGAAACTTTTTAATTATTTCACGTATAACTAGTATTTTGGCTTTTATTTAATCAGAAAATACCTCTATAACCTTGTACTGTTTTTTCTCATTTATCTTTTTTTTTTCTGGGACTCGGTATTTTATTGCCGATACTTCTTTAGAATTTTGGCAAGTAGAGATCGACTCCTGTAATGTAGTTTCTCAGAGATAACAATCAATTAATCAACCATTGGTGTAACTGCAGGCCCGGCTCAAGAGGCAGGCGACATAGGCCCACGCCTAGGGTGGCATTTAATGTTTTTGTATATAGATAAAAAAAAATGTTTGATGTAGTATGTACGGGGCGGCAAAACTCAAGTTTGCCTAGGTGTGTTTAAACACTTGAGCCGGTCCTGGGTGAAAGTGTATTAATTAAACTAACTGCGATGCATCGGTGATTCAATACTACAGTGCTGATCATCGCGGTAGCACATTCAGTACCTAGTGAATCTTTAAGTACCGATGTAATGGTAGAATTCCGATAAGGCACGTATACTTTAGGATTTGCTAGTGAACGTATAACATGGTTCAGATGATGTAGTGAAGAATTTATTGATCGAGACTCGATCAACGTCTTTTTGTCATCTGTCGTGTTTGAAATATTTTCAGATCTAAAAATTAAAAATTAAAATAAATATTAAATTTGTGATATTTACAAAAATGTATATTTATTTTCATACAATTATAAAATATACAAGATATCTTTGCATATTTAAAAATAGAAAATTGGTGGTATAATATTGGTAATTTAAAATTATCAAAAAAAAATAAAATAAATATCAAAGACTGGTTTCACATTAAATTTCTCGTTTTTTCCTTTTTTAGATTCTGAACGGAGTGATGAATGTATTGATTCTACAATGATGTGTGTTTTTTTTGTGTGTCTGTGTACAGCATAAATAGTCAAAATAATGCTTCAATAGATTTCAAACTTTGGAGGTGGTTTCCTATGGAAAAGTGAATATCCTTGGTGCATTACAGAGGTCAAAATTAAACATTTTCCAACAGTTTTCAGAAAAATCGAGAAAAACAAAAAGAAGTGACGGAAAAACAGGAATTTTTACGCAAACCCGGTTTTCGACCAAATCGATTTTTTTATATGGTAACTCAAAAACTAATCACTGTAAATACTTGAAATTGTCACCACATGTTTATATTATCGTTATTAACACATGGCTAAATACTCAAAATATTTTGATTTTTTTTTTAGCTATTTATAGACAACTAAAATTTTTGATTTTTCTGAAAAAAACTTTTTGAAGTGTCAATACAAAATGTTAACCAAAAAAACTTGAAAATTTAATAAAAGGTTCCTTATGAGTTGTTTTTAATTTAAAAAAATATATATATATTATACTCGTATATATTAAAATATTATTTATATTTCAAAAAAATATAAAATGTATACTTACCCAGCTAAATCCACCAAATTAAATTTAATTTCTGGACCTTCTTGTTCTATTTTATATTTGATTGTACATATACAATGGGACCGACTTGATTTTATGTTTGATGATGTACATGCGGTTTTTTTTTTTTCATTCCCCATCTTTAATAATTTTAGTGCATGTTGTAATTTAGTTATTTTGATGGTATTAATTGTATTCTTGTAATTAATACCACCTCCTTTGCCAATTCCATATTTGATCTTGTTACTAAATGATTATAAAATACATTATATCACATGGTTATTTGTTTTATTTTACTAAATTAATTATTTTTAAGTTATTTTTTCATATAAATGATAAATTTAATAAAGTTACTTGGAAGGCATGTTTTTCTTTTTGTTTTTTTCAAATAAATCATATATATCGTTTTTATAAATTTCTATATATTGCATTTGGAATTCGAAATTTAGTTCTGTAATTTTTAATTTCTCTTGTAATTTAAAATTAAGAATACATAAATAATTTTCAATATTTACCTTCTGTGTATTTGAATAAATATTCTAAAGACCGAGGAATAATTCCCCGGTCTTCTTTTGTCCCATACATAGTGTGAGTCTTTCCACTACTAGTCTATAGAATTGAAATAATTAGAAATTATATAAAAAATTATTTAAAAAAAAAAAATCAAAAATTTTTCATTACTTGTCCGTACGTAAAAATGGTACAGTTCATCCCAGCTAAAAATCTGAAATAATATGTTAATATGAGATTTAAACTTACTTGAATAAAATTTATATTAGTATTATATAGGTAAAAATATGCACTACATATGTATATATTTTTCATAATATATTTATCATTCAATACAGTACATATTTTTAAATAGATTATTCATCAATAAATCTGCAGTGGTTATAATATATATATAAGGAAGTAAGATAGGTGTTAGTCGATTCACAAATTCATGTCGCCTTATAAAAAGATTTTTATAATTTACAAGTTTTATTAGAAACAAAATTCCACTTTGTTCAACTTGCGATAAAAATGAACATAGCCCATTGGGCTCTGGTTTTTCCTAAACAGCTCGATTTTTTACGACACAAATTCAATTATTTTATTAATTATAATACTATAATAATTATAATAATATTATAATTAATTTACGTGTTATTTCACACGAAAATATATCGATGATGTTACTGATGAGCTCCATTTATTTTAAAAATTTTAGATATATTGCCATGACTGAACTTTAATTTTATTTTTTTATTTTTTTTCTACATACGACGTTTAGGAATTTACCTGCTCGTTACTTTATAATTGAATAGATTCTATAATCAATGGATAAAATGCGATGTAATAATGTTTTTTTTAATATAATATACATATAATATATTGGATATAATATTCATTTTATAATTTAGGGATGACTAACGCCTTGGAATAAAACAATAACTGTAAATTTCTTCCAGTCTCTTTTTATAGAGAACTTCTGCAGTCGTTGTCAGCTGAGATATTATGCCCGTCTTAGAATGTTTAAGTAAAAAGAGATGGCTAACAAATAAAAAAATTAAAATGGTAAAATAACTAAACTCCAGGTATTAATGTCTCTTAAATAAGTTTTTTTTTACAAATGCTTTTATATTATTTTATAATATAATACCTAGGTGGTTAACGTAACTTTATCGGGGAATAAAATTTAAAAACATGTAATATATAATGCTATGTCGGTTAATTATGTTCAACCCACGATAAAAAAATTAAATATTATTTTATATTCTACTTTAAAAATGATTCCGTTAAGAAACACTGTGTAATGGCTAGTTTATTTAATATTTATTTTATTTCTGTAACTAATAACTTAAAATAGCACCCTATTTCATTAAGTGAAAATGAGGTTTAAGCCCCCATAGTTTCTGCGATTAACCGTTAGAAAAACAAATTTTACATTCATATATATATATATAATAATAACTAACAAATAACCAGTAAAAATAATATATATATTATATTGTTATTATAATTCATAAGATATAAGTTATATATAATACATAACAGAATTCCCTTATCCCAACGGCCTACGGTGACAAATAAAAACTAACCCACCCACATTGAAGCTGGTCTAAAACTAATTTATTATTAACTATATAGATTATGAAATCTGGTGTGATACTCGGCAACTTCTAGAAATACATTTTATTTGAAATTAAAAAACAAAATTTTCACGGTATAACTTGTTTACACAACAATATCACAGCAATACACCTGTCCGATTCTAATAAAATTCAAACACGGTTTTTAAAATATATACTATTATAATTTATTATAGCATATTATATTTTTAAATCAAAGACTATCGCAGCTATTTACAATATTATAATTTATTATAATGGAAATATTTACTTGTCTAATATTGGTACAGCCACAGTTTCAAAAATCAAGCTTTGAGAAGTGTTTTCATTAAATACTCCATTGTATCTAAATAATAATTAATATAATGTATAGAGTTAATTTTTGATACTTTATATCGAGGGTATTCGAGTTTGTTAAAGACACTATGCTACATAATTTTAAAAATCTCACAAGCCTCATTCTTAATGTGTTCAAGGCCTCAAAGGTAGATAGACCGGTTCTAAGTCACTTTATACAGTCGAGCGTTAAAAATGCGAAATTCGGACACTTAGTAGGTACCATTATATATTATAATAATATAATATAAACAAGTCTGAAGTCATAAACAATTTTATTAAAAATGAAAGAAGAAAAAAAAAAGTTTAAATATTATTTAATAAATCTAA
This sequence comes from Aphis gossypii, assembly GCF_020184175.1. Taxonomy (NCBI): domain Eukaryota; kingdom Metazoa; phylum Arthropoda; class Insecta; order Hemiptera; family Aphididae; genus Aphis; species Aphis gossypii. Next base: position 18,614 of record NW_026083342.1, read on the forward strand.
ATATTATCTTAGACAGTTGAGTCTCGATAACTCGAATTTTAAGCATACTTTATGTGTGTAATAGTACAATGTGTCTGCGTTATGTAATTTAAACAATGGACCATACTCAGTGACCGTTTTCCAAGTTCGGCTCGTGAGACGCGGCTTGAAAGCCCTTGCTTTTTATATTATGATAATATATAATATATAAACTTACCTATATTTATATGTGTCGTGGTTATTTCTATACGACTGATGTTTTAAATCGAGCACATCTACACCCAATCTTTCGTTGTTTGTGATTTCATACTATAAATTAAAAATTATAGATAATTACACTTAAAACATAGATAGAGCAATGTTAGCTTACTTTGATAGATTTTTCATAACTTTTTAATGGTTTTAATCTGCAGTATATTTTAATATATTGTGATTTATCCATTAAATTATCCATAATTATATTGAATTCGGAGAGCGATATAGTTCAAAAATTATTTCAGAACAAGTCATGAAATAAATAAACTGAGTTGCTATAGGCAATCGAAATTAATTCTAATAGGCCAATACATATAATATTAAAATCTAGCTTCCTTTCATAATATTAAATACATTTTTTTTTTTTTAATGGACATATAAGCCTACCTGAACATCACTAGCTTTTTCAAATATCAACCAGACTATTAATTTATTAAATATGCAGAAATATACTAACCTATCCATCAAATTAATTTAAAAAATTAATTAAAAACACCGCTTTAATTTCTTTATTATTGCACAATAAATTTGTGGTACGAATGTACAGTGTGAATTGAAGCCTCGATCTATCATTGTTCAGGCTTTACGTTTATCAGTCAGTGAGTTAGTCGGGTTATAGCCATTAAACTTAGCGTTGTCCGTTACGATCACAGATATAAAATACTAGACAGCTAACAAGCCATCAAACATTGAAGTTAGCCGCCATATGCGTGTAGGTCAATGTTTACATAATTGTCTTATCAACACAACATGATAACAATCTTATAATATTCTGGCTAATGGCTATTATGTCAATATTAAAAAACATTTTTTTAAATAAATGCATATTATTTTTGTATATTTTATTAAATAACAACAGAATTACAAACCAAAGTAAAACAAAAGAGAAAAACAAAGTAAAAATATTGCATAAAATAGCATTGAACAAATACACAATACATATTATTATTAAATTAATATATGTAATGTTAAGTCGACATTAATGGTCGAATACACATGATTTATAATTAGTATTTTATATCTGTGGGCGGCCCACAATTACATTTTTTTTATATCATTAACTGCGGTAACACCTCAGCCACCGTCAGCTGTGCACCCCTACTTTTTGTATAACTATCGCACGCGCCGATCGTCACCTGCCTCCATGGATTTTCCTCCATCCATCTTTTCGTTCACTTTTTCTTACGAACGTCTTACTATTCGCATACTCATTTTTATATTTTTCTGCCATCTATTATTTTTCCTTTTATATACTTTTATTTTTGTGATAAAACTATGATAAACACATTTCTATAACCTAACTTGTGTTGTGTCATTAATATTTTACAATATTGGTATTAATAAACGTCTCGTAACCAAATTGGTGACCTCTCATATTTCGTTAGACCTTCCACGTCTGTTCAACTATTTTTACCGCCAGTCGTTATGCAAGATTGGGGAGACGTTTGGTCGCTCGGCACCACCAACGCGAGTGCGAATAAGAACGTCGCGAGTGTGAACTCGAACATCGCGGTTATGAATTAAAACGTCGGTGATTTTCTTTGACCTCTCGCGCCTACCAACTCATCGACAATAATGCCGTTAGACATAAATGCATTCACATCCGTACGACTATCCGAATCTTAGCGTCATTCGCCACAGCAGTGGCTTACACACGCGGAAGCAATTTTCCACAACAAACGCGTTAGGTCCGATCTGTCACGCGTGAATCATGTTCTCGCCGCGCTTGACGAAGACGGCATTCGCACTATTGGAGACTTACTCGGTTCTAACATTCAATATTCCGCCGTCAAAAGCCGGATAGTTACCGCGTACGACGTCCCACAAGCCACTAGGTTTCGTTCGATCATTCAACACGGAAGCATGGGTGACCGACGTCCTTCTCAGATGTTGTGTGGCATGCGTAGCGGTAAGAACGGAATCGGCTATATATAGGTATTATATTATATTATTAGACATAGGTGCACTTATAGCGTTTTGATGAACGATTAGAAAATGACTAAATAGATTGATAGAATAAATTATTCAACATAACTTTACAATAAAATAAAGATGTTTAATGTAAATGAACGTTTTAACCACGGTAGATTAATAATCTACCGTAGTTTTAACTAATAAAATATCATATCAAGCTGAAATAAAAAAAATAATAGTTGCATTATGTGAATGAAACTATTAGCAACTCGTGTTATTCAAGGAATCAATAAATATTTATAATTAAACAATTTGTTTTATATTAATCATTGATCATTGTATTACAATTTATTATATCGACATATACCTAACTTGTGTTCATAAAACGATCGCACTACTATTAAATATACGATGTCTAAAAATCATTCGATTATAATATTTCTTAATGATTGTGATGAAACGGGATCGACTAAACAGTTCTCAACCAAGACAATCCCACGCCGTCACAGGATAAAGATCGCTCGTTATCAATTGCATATTATATTAAAAATAGAAGTGGATGTATTCCTAATGCACTAGACGTTGACTATCTTATGAATGAAACAAAATCAAATAAAGCAATTACTAACATTTGTTGATGGAAATTGCAAAGACCAGTAGCACCGGAAACTGAAAACGTTTGAATTCGAAAGGCATATGTTGGAATCATTGGGATGTGTGGTAACATTAAATCTTCGCCTTTAAACTTTCCGTTTGAAATTGTAGCTTCAATAATGTTGTTCATCAACTTTTTCACTGAAAGCCTGGTACCGTTGAAGAATCTTTTGTACATATACAATGGGACCGACTTGATGTTATGTTTGATGACGTACATGCGGTTTTTTTTTTTTCATTCCCCATCTTCAATAATTTTAGTGCATGTTGTAATTTAGTTATTTTGGTGGTATTAATTGTATTCTTGTAATTAATACCACCTCCTTTGCCAATTCCATATTTGATCTTGATACTAAATGATTATAAAATACATTATATCACATGGTTATTTGTTTTATTTTACTAAATTAATTATTTTTTAGTTATTTTTTCATATAAATGATAAATTTAATGAAGTTACTTGGATGGCATGTTTTTCTTTTTTTTTTTTCCAAATAAATCATATATATCATTTTGATAAATTTCTATATATTCCATTTGGAATTCGAAATTTAGTTCTGTAATTTTTAATTTCTCTTGTAATTTAAAATTAAGAATACATAAATAATTTTCAATATTTACCTTCTGTGTATTTGAATAAATATTCTAAAGACCGAGGAATAATTCCCCGGTCTTCTTTTGTCCCATACATAGTGTGAGTCTTTCCACTACTAGTCTATAGAATTGAAATAATTAGAAATTATATTAAAAATTATTTAAAAAAAAAAAATCAAAAATTTTTCATTACTTGTCCGTACGTAAAAATGGTACAGTTCATCCCAGCTAAAAATCTGAAATAATATGTTAATATGAGATTTAAACTTACCCAGCTAAATCCACTAGATTAAATTTTATTTCTGAACCCTATTGTTTTTTTTTTAAATTTTATTGTGCAAATACGATGAGACCGACTTGATGTTATGTTAGATGATGTACAAGCGATGTTTTTTTTTTCATTTCCCATCTTCAACAATCTCAATGCTTGTTGTAATTCATTTATTTTTATTGTGTTGATTTTGTTTTTATAATCAATATTGCCTGCTTTACCAATTCCATATTTGATCTTGTTACTAAATGATATAAGATACATTATATCACATGATTATTTGTTTTATTTTACTAAATTAATTATCTTTAAGTTATTTTTTCATATAAATGATAAATTTAATGAAGTTACTTGGATGGCATGTTTTTCTTTTTTCTTTCTTCAAATAAATCGTAAATATCATTTTGGTATACTTACCCAGCTAAATCCACTAGATTAAATTTTATTTCTGAACCCTATTGTTTTTTTTTAAATTTTATTGTGCAAATACGATGAGACCGACTTGATGTTATGTTAGATGATGTACAAGCGATGTTTTTTTTTTCATTTCCCATCTTCAACAATATCAGTGCATGTTGTAATTCGTATATTTTTATGGTGTTGATTTTGTTTTTATAATCGATATTCCCTCCTTTACCAATTCCATATTTGATATTGTTACTAAATGATATAAAATACATTATATCACATGGTTATTTGTTTTATTTTACTAAATTAATTATTTTTAAATTTTTTTTTTCATATAAATGATAAATTTAATAAAGTTAAAACTAAGTAAATTATAAATAAAAATTATATAAAAACAATCATATTATATTATTGTGAATTAAATTTTAGCGTAAAAAAATGAAATAAAATGTATGTATAAGTAGAAATATAAAAAAATCATACATTGGGTAATTTTGTTGTGCATAATTATTTCACATAATTTAAATATAAAAATAAAATATTATATAAACTTATAAGTGTCGTGATTATTTTTAGATGACTGGTATTTTAAATCGAGCATGTCTTTAATATTATAACACAATTTTCTATATTTATTGTTGTTACTAATTATTTATATTATTTATATTTATATTATTTTATTTATTATTTATATTTTTATGTATATTGTATATTTAAAGTTTAAAGTTTAAAATTACTATAAAATTATTTTCAATGATTTTTACAAAAATATAAAAAATGTATTTCCATATAAAGTGTTTTATTTACATAGGTATTTAAATGCAAAATTAGAATCTGTAAATAAAATATTTATCTATTTATTATATATAATATATTTATAAAGTTTATTAAGTATGGATGATTTATTATTTATGAATACTTTTCCTTCATAAGTGTGGAACTCTTTAAAATCAAAAAAAAATAAACATATACAATATTCAACTTTCAATTAAAAATAAGGTATTATTTTAAAAAAAATAAAAACAGAACTTAATATTTATTCTATAATCGCCTTTTTTTTTTGGCGTATTGAATAAAAGATAGCTAACGAACAGGTTATTCAAAAGTTTTTAAAAATTCGTTTAAGAACATAATAGTAAGTACTATTATTACATATTTATTCAATTGATGATATTAACCATAAAATATAAAATAAAGTGTCAATAAACAAATACATTACAAATTTTATATTATTGTATTACCTCTGCATTCTTTACTTTGATATTTTATACTATACCTATTTCTCAATTTATAATTCCGTCTTTTTCCCAAAGCATTTATAATTGATCTACCTAGCTTGTTAAAAATGTTGTGTTACTCCAATGCATTATATTATCAATAACGTCTCGACTTTCCTTTGATAAGAATGTTAAAGATTACTATAGTTATTGCAATTAATACTAACATTGTAGATACACAATTTTTTTTTCGTTGACCCCGTGCACTTCGTTGCCTGCTGCCTGCAGTTAAAAATGCCAATTCTATAATATGATTTGAACTTTGATAATTTATTATTTAATATTCAGTTTAACGGTGTTAAAAGCTTAGACATTTTCATTGACCATTTTTAATCTCAAAAAACTTGTGCATGCACCACTTTAAAATGCTTTCTTATTGCACACTAAATTTGTGGTACGAATGTGCCGTGTAAACTGCAAGCCTCGATTTATCATTGCTCAGGCTCTACGTTTATCAGTCAGTGAGTTTGACGAGTACCTGGTAGGTGCCGAGTTAGTGATGAGCTGGTGTTGATACCACAACACACAGAAAATGAAATAAAATGAAAACAAGCGTTTGGTGTAGATAGGGTTGTGATTTTTATTTTAAACAATTGACAATTGTGAGTTTTGGGAAAATAAAAACGGAGGAATCGTGAGAGCGACATTACGCGTATCCGCCGATCACAAGACTCTGTCCAGTCCCGGTTCGCGGTATCGGCTGGTCGACCGTTCCAGACGAGGTCGTTGAGCGTCGGAGTCGCCTGTCGTCTCGTTTTAGCGCGGTTTCCGCGTAAAGGCCGCTTGAATTCAAATGTCTATACTCGGGACCACCTGAAGTTAGTCAGGTTATATTATAGCCATTAAAGCTTGGCGTTGTCCGTTACGATTATGCGAGTAGTATTTTATTATCTGGTAGGCAATCTACCTGTGATGGATAGGGGATCCCGAGAGATGTGTACGTAAGTTTATGATTTCTAACCCTTTAGTTGTAAAGCTATATCAATTTTTTTTTTTACTATGGTGGATAAGATACAATAATGTGCCATCTCGTGCTTTTTATATAGTTGATATAACAATTCGACTTATTTTATTTTTTTGTATGTAACAATACGGCAAACTTTATACTTCTCATAATTATTTAAATACCTAATTAACTTTTTGAACCCTTATTATCTTTTGATGGCTCATCTACATACCGAATACTGGTGTTAGAAAAATAAATCATGAAAATCGGTGCAGTAGAACTTCAGATATAAGTGTCATAAGAAATCGCCTCACGTTTTAATAACATATATAAAGATAAAGATAAAGATAAAGATAAGATAAAGTATAAAGATAAAGATACATGGTTCAAAAAAATGTATCATCATAATATTAAGGGAAATTTAAATTAAGTGTACATCACATACTTATACATTCATATACTTACATAATATTATTATTTATTTTTATGTTGTATTTCATTTTTGTCAGATAATTTGTAATGACAACAATACTAAATAAATAATAACTGTCGGTCATATCAGTCATAAATCTAAAATCATAATACATTTTACAGGTGTAGTATAATAAAATTAAAACCACAAGTTCTAACTCGGCTGTCGGTACTGTAGTAACCCGTTGCTCTCACCGCTGGGTTGGTACACGCTTCTTTTACGACGAGTGCACGTTCGCTGCTACTTGAAGTGGAAGAGGTTGAAAAGATGTATATAATAAGTATTAAGACTTTTTTGATTTATAAACGTTAAGTTACAACTGTTCATTGAACTGTATCAAATTAATTAATATATTTATTATAACTAGAAGTTTTTCGACTGAATAGTATTCTACCGGAGAGTAAGTGTTGTGAGAACGTCTCCCTAGAGGCTTCGGGTAAACATGGGTGAGACGTTGTGTGTAAGACTTATAAGACTTCTCTGACTTCTCTGATCAGAGCTTGTGAATGGCTCCTATTTATATGGAGACATTGCCCTGATTAGGAGAGGAAGTATAAAAAAAAGGTTATACAAAAATACTGCTACAATAATTTAATCAGTGGCCTGTTTCTGGTGACGGGATGTTGTTTTGACCTTTTGCCCTATACGTTTCCCGTACCTACGTCAGCTTACTACAACTACAGTACCTTAAGCCTTGGGATATGCCACATCGATACATCATACTTTCATACAATCATACAAACTATTAGGATTGTAGAAGAACTATTTATCTTGACCATTAGTGTTGTTTTTGATAGATAAAAACGTAACGAGTAAAACAATTTTAATGCCATTTATATATAATATTTAACAAAACGGATTGACGATTGAATGACGATTTGTGTCTGATAAAATTAAAAAACCGAAAGAAATATTCATAAAATTTGTCGTTCGCATTAGTCGGCAATGCAATAATAAATCAGTGGTAGTATATCGGTCCTTCGTCCTCGGCCGTTTCTTCAACGTCTTCCGTTACGGCATCATCCGTTTCTCCGTCCTCCGTTTCTCCGTATTCAGTGATCCTTCTTTTTTCGTCATCGTCGTCGTCGTCGTCGTAGTCGGCCAAAACGTCCGTGGTCGTCTGGACCATGGTCGTGTCCGATGGCGGCGCTGCCGGTACGATGTCGTAAAACGACGTGCCGGGCGGGCGTACGTTTCGGGCGAATTTGAACAATTCACAAAAGTCCAGTTGGCGGATGACCTCGAACCGACCCAGCACGTCCCGCTGGTAGGCGGCCATCAGGCAACCGTTCACCCGGTCCCATCGCGGCAGGCCCGTCAAGTTCCACAGTTGGTACGAGTGAAACCATAGCGGCATTCCGTTTTTGGCCCGGCGATGCGCTGCGTCCATGCACTTGGCGAACGCGTACTCGTCCCGGTGCTGTCGACACGCGTCCGCGTCCGTCACCGCTGTCGTCGGTGACGACATCGGCTGCAGTCCTGCTGCTCCTCCGTCGGGTCCGTCACCACCGTCGCCGCTGAAGGTTCCCGCCAGCTGCGCACTGCCCCACAGGAACCCGACAAACTGGTAACCGCTCAGGCACCAGTTACCGCGCCCGTCGCCCGTGGTCGGGTCCAGCCGATAGGACCGTATCACATAGTCTACGACGTCCAAGTACCTAAATTACTAATTATTAGTAAGCCTCGGCCAATGCCTGATGTTAAGGCAAATATCAGTTGGGTGACTGTATATATAGTCAACTGGCCTCGATTTGGAGCGGCCTCATATTTTTTTATCGTTGCAGATTTGTAATTTTTTTGAACACCACCATTTTGTAATATTATTATTTTAACAACCAACAAAACCATTTTTTTTTTTTTTTTTAAGAATAATACAATTTAAAAAAAATGATAAAAATTGTCATAATTTCTTTGATAATATCGATACGTAAATATTATATTAACCACTGACTGTGATATTTTAAATACACATTATTATATAATACGCGATAAATTATTTTTTGAATTTAAAAAAAGAAACAGCATTTACTTGGAAATATAGAAAAAAAATGTAGATTTATAGCAATATGAAAAAAAGAGATATTATCAAGACATTTACATAAAAAATATTTGGATCTTGTTTAATACCTATAATGTCTATATATATTTTATCTTGCCGCTTTTCACGACTTTTTAATTTTTTTAGCAGGTAGTACCGCTATGGCTAAGGGACGATGCTGGTGATGAATTATGATAAAAACTAGAAACCGTAAGACTACATATACTGCCGCAGTCGAGAAAACGACAATTAAAGAAACTGCTTTAACGTTATTGATAAACTGCGTGGTAAAAATAATGATAATATTCAATCTTACCCGTGACTTACACGTACAGTACCTATCTGTATTCAAATCGTGGAAGTATCCAACGAACTGTTGGCTCTCGGCACCTCAAACGTCGATATTATGAAGGGAGCTGTAATACATTAGCTTTATTCCAATTACATAATATACCTAGTCTGTAAACTACGTAGGGGATATCCCGAGGGACATATTACGCGTTTAATTCGATTTATAGGATATCGAGTCTATTGTATCGATTATATTATAATGTGTAGGTAACTCATTTTATTACCGTAACATATCAGTAATATATAAATAAAGAGTTATAGTATAGGTTCATTTAGCCACGGAGTATAGGGAATTCAGAAAAGTGAAATTGATGATTTTGGAATCAAATAAATAAGTATTAAAATAGGTACGTCTTATTTTAGGTTTTCATTTTGTTCTTCGCCCGAATCAAAATTATTGTTACAATAATTAAGAACCGGAAGTTTATGCATTTATCTACATATTTATACAGAATGGATCAGACAATAATAATTACTAAATAAGCTAAAAATATAAATTACGCCTTTACAAAAAGTTTGTAAAATTATAAAATTTTAATTTGCATAATATGAAACGTAGTCATACTTTGAATTTTTTGTTTAATCGTTTATTTTTCAAATGATTCGTTGTTAATTGCATATTAAAGTGAAATATTCACTATATACTAATTGAATCCTTATATCTAAAGGAAAAAAAATAATATACTAATTGAGTCCCGGGTACAAACGGGACATATTAAACTAATTGAGTCCGAGGATTATTTTGAGTAAAATATAAAATCAACCTATCTAAAAATTAGAAAAATAAAAATATGAAAGTATCAAAGAATTCAAGAAATTATATAAAAGAAAAAGAAAAAAAAAATCCAACATCAAATGCAGCTGTTGAAATCAAACAAAATAATTCGATTTGAATATATTCAATGCTTATCCTATGACCCATACATTTTTACCAATAAAAAAAATGTTATCTTATTATTATCTACATTTATAAATTATACATAAATTATTCATACTGTATTTTACCCCAACATTATTATATATTTATATTATAAAATATTTAAAAAAAAAAAAAAACATTTTTAACTATACCTACCTGTAGAATTTATTGAATTTATATATAAACTCTGTAAAAATGGGAAGGAAAATTTTTTTTTTTTTTTTTAATTTGACGGGACTCAGTTAGTATTAAAACGCATAGACTCAATATTAGTTGTATACCTAAAATTTCACTAGACTCAATTGATATACACCCTAAAACAACCCGGGACTCAATTCTTCATAAAAGGTTTTACTAGGACTCAGCTCGTATGCAGCCGAAATATTATATAATTGTCAAGATAAATTATTTTTATTAGATCCATCAATACATAAAACATAAAATATTAATTATTTATAGTTACATTTGTCGGCGCGACACCGTTCAAACATTTTGATTGTACATTTTAATGTTTAAGAAATATAATTTAATATTGATTTAATTCTTAATTTTTTTTTCTTGGCATCTTAACGTATAATAAAATAATATTTTTAATAAATCACCGTTTGACGTTTAAATTACAGTTATAGATACCTACCTATTATAGTTATTATAGTAACTAGTGCCTATCAGTAATATCAAAAGGTTTTTTACTAATTTACTTATTATATGTTTAGAAATTAGAAAAAAAAAATTAAATACATATTTCGATAGTTTTTAGTGCATAAAGATAATTATTATATAATATAACTAATACATCACAATAATACTCGCACCTGTCGAAGATCACGGTCACGATGAAAGGTTCGTCGGCCCACGTCAAGCGGTGTAACTTGAACAGCGCTACCAGGAAGACGCAAAACGACAGCTCGTGCTCCGGCCCGTAGGTCATCGCAACCGGGTCGCCGAAGCTCCGTTCCAAGTACACCGGAAGCATGACGCTCCGGTAGTCGACCCGGTGGCAACCGCTGTTGTACGTCCGGTCCAACAGGGCTCGTCCTTCGGCCCGTAGCTGGCCATGGAAACGGCCGAAACGCTCGGCGGCCGTAGTCGTCGGCGGGTGGTCGTGGCCGGCGGACCCGCCGCGCCGTTTCTCCGCCCACTCGCGGACAGCCTGCAACACCGCCATCGCCCTGTCCACGTTGCAGTGACGGCCGTGTGGCCGTCGCCGCAAACGCCGCTTGACCATCGCCGCCGACGGGTACCGTTTGGCCACGTCGTTCATGTGGCCGACGAACGCCGAAACGTCAGCTCGCGCTTCGCTGCGCTCCCAGTCGAACATGTCCCGCGGCTGTCGCACCCGGCGGCCGACGATCTCCACCGGAAGACTGTCGCCGGACACCGGAACCGGAAACTCGACAGTGTCGTCCGCGTCGAAGTCGGTATGGCTCTGCATGACGGACGCCGCGTTTGTGTATAATACAATGATTATTTAGATGTATATAATAATATTATGTATTATTATAATTATTATTAGTAGTATTATTTCGTTAGAACGTCGTCCGAAGCGTGAATGATACCTAAGTGATCGAAAAATGGAAATCAGAAATTCGAAAAGAAAAAAAAAATAGCTTCCACACGACTGTAGTACGTAATATTATTCTACGATCTCTATTGATTTTTTTTTTTTTGATTTTTTTTAACAGACGACGTTTATCGATTATTACTCATCGTGACCGCTTCCATATGATATTCGTCATTATGTAGCTGCCAGCTGGACACGCAAAACAATCATAATACACTAAAGTTGTTATGATAACCAGTTTTATTTTCTATACAACTAAATTATAGTCAAAAACGCCTTACACATTTATAAAATTTAATAAATTTCAAAAATAACATTTTTATGCTGATAAATCGTTGCGTGATGCAAGAAACTTTTACACGTATAAGATAGATGATTATCTACGATAAGCCGGGCTAAATTATCTACGTCACGGGGTTATTCTAAATTTCTTAATAACTCTTAAAGTAATATATTTGTTTAATTGAATTTTCACAAATTCGTTCAATTAAAATAATATTTTAACATTTAAAAAAAAATTAAGAACATTTATTTTGTGTATTGTGCTCTTTTAACATGTTATTTCGATGTAGATACGTAAAATTGTAGATAATTTATACGACTAGGTATATTATTAATTATTATGTCTTATGTAAGTATTTATATGTGATGCATTGCTAAAAATGTTTTTTTCACGAGATGCGCAACTTGTTGGAACAAAAAGTGCTAAATGTAGCATTTTATTAAATATCCTCTTCAAATGTTCCTGATGATAGTTAATCTTTTTTGATCATCGTGATTATTGTTTAATGATTAGTGTTACAAAAACAAAATCGTACGTCTATTCTTCTGAGTTCTGGATAACGAATGACGACTATTTTTGTTTACATTAACATCTTTCATCTAGTATTTATGTAGAAAAAACTATATGACAGGATTAGGTTATATTCATAGGCTTACGCAAACTCCGGTTTCAAGGGCAGTAAGAGATTAATTCGGTCTATTCTTCAAACTCACCATTAAAATCGGCCCATACTTCTACTTTTTTGACTATGGGCATCAAAATTAAAATTGTATTGGTAATTAATTTTTTGGATAAAATGTTTTACAGTAAGGCACTAAGGTGTATTTTTCGAAAAGCCTATAGTTAATATTTATTGTTTATAATATTACGTATAATAAAATTAACAGACATTAATATCAATATAAAATATAATATGTTTAAAAAATAATTATACTATACTTTAAATCGACTGAATCTGTAAGTATAAAACTGAAGATGTTATTATCATTATTATTATTATTATTTTAAATCAAATGGGTACATAATTAAAGTTATACTTAAATAATACATTATTAAATATTTTCCATAATTGGTAGCCGCCCTAAATAAAGACCAGGGACAGCATTATGCTGCCTCTGTACACACGCCTATAATTACCTATATTATTAATCGATTTCTCGATGCATTACGTGTACATACCTACAATAATATAATTTTCGAATGACAAAAAAAAAATAAATATTTTTCAAAGATGTTGATAAAAAAAATGTAACGGTATTTTAAATTTAAAAATTTACTACCCAGTGTTGGTAGGACTAGGAAATAGGAATAATACGACAGGGGGTCTAAAATCAAATTGAGGGGTTAGCCCCCCTCCAGTTACACCTATGAATTCGGTACCCACTAATCTAGCATAACCATCACCATATTTAAGTTTTAAGACATATTGCAAGTTCTGCTTACTGTGATAGGAGTTGGATGACTGTAAACGCAAATAATTATTTATTTGTGTAAATTATGTAAATGATTAGATAATATTATATTTTTGCTTATAAGCACTTAATGATTTTTATTCAATTAAGCAATTTAAATATTTATAAAAAATAGAAAATATTATATTTAATAATTTCTTTTATATCAGACACTAAATTACATAATTTACATAATTCAATAATTAATTATATGTACAATAACAAAATTAATTAAATCAATAAATCATTTATTATTGTAATTTGTAGTTTTAAAAAAAATAATGACATTAAAAGCTTTACTTAAATATTATATTATATATTTAAAAGTTAAAATAAAACCATGTAGTTTACCGTTTTCTTCCAAGTCTATCATTTTCTTTCCCTACTTCATTTCGTCTTGTAGATCTATCATTTTCTCTTCTGTCCTCATTTCTTCGAGATTTTTCATTTTCATTTCTTTTAGTTTTGTCAATTTCGTTTCTACTATGTCTATCATTTTCATTTTTTTCTTCATTTCTTCTCGGTCTATCATTTTCTTTTCTTTCTTCATTTTTTCTAGATCGGTCTCTATCCTTTCTTTCTTCGTTTCGTCTTGACATGTCATTATCTCTTCTTTCTTCATATCTTTTAGGTTTATCATTAATTTCCTTTCTTTCTTCATATCTTCTAGATTTCCCATTTCTATCTTCATATTTTCTAAATTTATCATTATATTTTTTATCTTCATTTCTTCTCCAATGATCATTATCATTTCTGTCTTCTTTTTGCCTTGGCATATCATTATCCTTTTTTTCTTCATATCTTCTTGGTTTATCAATATCATTTCTTTTTTCGTTTTTTTTAGATTTTGCATTTTCATTTATTTCTGTATTTTGTTTAGATTTATCATGATTTTTCTTTTTTTTATTTTCTATAAAATAAAAAATAAATATAATTTATTAAATTCTAAATATCATAAAGAGAATATTGTAAATTCACAATACATTCTAACTCTGAACACATTTAAAAAGTTTTTAAAAAAAATTTATTGCATTTAAATGCAATGTTTCTTTTATCATTTTGTTTAAAATAATTTTTTTTCTAAAATATTACATTAATAGAACACTTAATTGTACTTGGTCTACAAATTTTTTCGGTTTCTTAAAATTTGAAATACTATAAGTTGACTGTAGTTATATAATATATTAGCTATGTTATATCAAGTACAAATATTTAATTTTAATCTTAATTATATATTAATGTCCTTCAAAACAATTTAATATTGTTTTTGGAGTTGAGAGATTTGAAAAATGTTCAGAATTTAAAAGAATAATATAGAAAATAGATACATAATATTATATACTATTCTTAAAAAAAAAGTATAATCTTTGAATGTTATAAAGTACCTATTACTACCTATTATTAGCTATTTAAAATATTCTATTTTTATACAAAGTTAAAATAATACAGGTTTAATTAATAATGTTATATATTTATTTTTAAATAATATAAACTAAATAAATAACTCGATGTACCTATACTTATTATGTATTATTATAATATGGTATTTAATTATTTTATTCTTATTCTTACTTTTATTGCTTGAACTATTGTTGCTACTGTTGCTGTTACTGCTGGAACCACTACTACTGCTGCTACTACTGCTGCTGCTGCTGCTGCTACTACTACTACTACTGCTGCTACTTGAACTGCTATCGCTGTCACTATCTGATGATTCGGATAGCTGATCAATGATTGTAGCAACAGCAGGAACTTGTTTGGGTTGTACTTTTAAAAAGTCTCTCAATTCGTCACTACAATACAGAATGAGCAATTGATTAAAATAATATTTCTTTAGAGTATTAATTACCATTAAAATTTTATGAAATAAAATTAAATCTTACGTTAAGCCTCCTAAACCAATAGAGGTGAAAAAATTGATAGAAAATCTAGTGTTTTTTGGGTTATCTTTAGGGAAAATTCCTTCAAAAGCTAGTTTTAATTCGCTGAAACAATAATTAATCAACAAATTATTTATACATTAACAATTAATGTACCTAAATTCTATAAATAAAATAAGTGATAAAACAATTTAACTTACGGATTCTGAACTCGAGCATTCAAATTATTAAGTCCCATGTGTTCAGCTAGTTCTTGGAAAAGAATTTTAATATAAATCCTACTAGAAGAAGTGGTTTCTTCTTCATTTAGATGTATTGTAGATAAGACAGCCCATGATATAGAGTCTGTAAACAATAAATGTGCAAAGAATCTGGCAACATTACGTAATTTGTTTGTCTCTAAACGATGGACAGTTGCATAACTGTCGATAAAAATTTTTTCTAATGGCTCAATAAACATATTATTTATTTGACAAAATCTCTGAAAATAATTAAAAATATAAATTAAGTCATGAAAAAATAAAAATATTCTTATACATTTTTTATTTATATTTTTAGTTAAAAAACGTATCAATAAATTATTTAATTAAATTAAAGCTTAATACTTACTTGTGCTAAAAGGCCAAAGAATTTTTCATAGGTTCTTTGTTCACCACAACAATCCAAAAACATATGACACATTTCTATTTCTTGACCAGGTTTTAATTGCATTTTCATTAATTTATGAGCACATTCCTCATAGTCCAATGATGAATGTATTGTTAAGTAAATTGTTTTTCTTAATGCTATCATATTTGTTTCTGTATTATCAATAATAACTTTACCTTCTCCTTCTAAAAAATAAATATAATAATAAAATAAAATAATTTTTTATGCAATAAATGTAATTACTATTTATTATTAAAACAAACAAATTGTACATAAAAATACTAAAAAAAAGCTACCTTTAATATAAAGGTAAAACTAGGATAAAAAAACATTATGAAGTATAGATGATTATTAGCATATAATTTAAATCTATTTTTACAAACCAAAATTTTCTTAAATCGTTTGAATAAATTAATATATTTTTCTTTTTCTTTTGTAGAGTATATGTAAATTAACATATTTTACAGTTTATATTTTTATAATAAAACATCTACTTGATTAATTAATTATTGATTAATATTATTTATTATTTATTAATTATTAAATTATAATATTAATACCAATAAATAGAATAATAGAACAAAATACTAAACACCATATTTAAATTGAGAAGTAAGATAATTTGGGGATGCATTTTGAAAAGAGTAAAACAAGATTTTAAATTTAAATTGCAATAACCTTACAAAAAAACACGCAATTGAATCAGTAGTCTGAGAAGCTTATAATATTATCTAAAAAATTAAAATGTTAAAATTATAAGTTTTGATGAATAATTCTCAATAAAACTGAATTAAATAATAGGTAATTTTGAAAATCAGAAATTTTATTATATTTTAAACCGTAAGATACAACAAAAATTAACTCTTAATTTCAATTGTGTAATCAACTAAAAAAATATTGTCTCTACTTCTAAACTGTATAAGTTTATTTAATTCATAAAGCAGACAAGGTTAATGAATGCTCAACTCAATGTTATGAAACTTATTAAATATTTTATATTTATAAATTTCAAAAATAAATTTAAAGAAATCACATTTTAACATTATCAATTTCTTTTAATGACATTATACCTATTTAAAATTATTTATAACTAAGTTGTAATGAAATAATTAATTTTTATCGATAATAAAATAAAACAAACGATCTTAGATTAAATAAAATTTTACCTTTTTCTTCACCGTCATCATCATCATCATCATCATCATCATCATCACCATCATCATCATCACCATCATTTTCTGAACCACTTTCATCTTCATTATCTGACCCTAATATTTCTGCTCTCAATGATTTATAACGTTCTTCATTTGCTTCAAAGTCCGGATCAAATTTATAAACATCTAAAAAAACAATATTTTTAAAATAAAATATTATTTCAAAATAAATTTAATATTACTGAGAATATCTTGTGGCTCTTTAGCAGAGTCCAAAGTAAGCAAATGTGTAAACTGATCCTCTTCAGGTACTAAATCAAGTTGTTCAATTACAGCTGGGTGATCTTTAAATCCATCTTTGCGTATTTGAAACATTACTTCTATCATGTATTGAACCTAAAACATTTTAACACAATTTAAAAAAATAAAAATATTGAGCGAGTATTCGTTTAAAAAAAAAATTTGAGCTTATTATTAATTTTTACATCCAATTCTTCATGTTCTTACAGTGAAAAATGACAAATATAACTAGTTTGGTTTTAATTTTTTGATTTATTTTCAATAAAACTTCACAAATATAATTAATTCTATATTATAATACAATGGTTTTGATTCTTAGTTTTATACTAAAATTACATGAAATTTTTTCATACAAATCATCTATATTTATACTATTATTGTTTATAATTAAAAAAATTAAAAATTAATTTTATACTATGGTATTAAAATACTTATAATATTATGTATTTACCCTTTTATCGAGTTGACCATCATGTAATATATTACGTAACATATCAAAAATAGCGTTCATTCCTTTTTTACTGACTTGACTCATTTTTTGCCCACATTCTTTCAAAAATGCTACAGCTACCTCTATTGAATCTTCAGTCGGTGTCTCCACAAATAAAGTTAATAACTCTAAAGCCAATATTTCATGTGCCTAATATAAAAAATAAAAATAAATTCATTAAAAAGTCAAAAAGTGTTCAAGTGGGTAACTGTAATACATGTATTAAATTTGAAATAAATATTATATCATTGTACATGAAAAACTATTCTGAGCAAAGGCAGACTGTCAACCTATAAAAGGTGTCACTATAAAGTATATATTACATGTTTGTACTTTTTGATTCCTTTACTTAGAATTTAATAATTAGTAAAGATGTGATACATTTTCAACACAAAAAATTAACAAATTAATACTTACAACACTTTGATTAATTAAATGAGCAATAAATGTTACTGATCCTAAACATTGAGATTTCTCATTTCTACGATATGCTCTTTTAAACTGAACAATACATCTTGTCAATAGTAATTCTCCAATATTTGGAAACTAAAAATATTTTAATACAATTGTTATTTAACAAAAATTATTGTTATAGAGATTTAATATATTTTAATAAATATAATTACTTTTGTGTTAATTATTGCCACCAAAGCAGCATAAACATGGGTATATGTTGTTGAAGCTAATTGAGCTTGCATAATGGATCGGCATAATAAACCTCTACCACGAACAATATTTTCTCGTAGTAAGTCTCTAGTAACTTTTCCAATATTGTCTACATTAATCTTGTTAGTTAAACCGTGTATTGACTTTTTCAATGCCTCCCAGGCAATTCTTTGATATGCAGCACTAAAATTACCATAAATAACAATTATATAAAATTGAAAACTTGTTATTTTAATTATAATGTGTCCAAAGGAACAGGGTACTCAATAGTCATCACATTGTAAATATTTTTCAATTTTGTTAAAAAGGAACATTAAATTAAATAACTAGATTAATAGATCAAAAATTCCTATGAATTACAATTTTTTTACTCATGTATTTTGCACATGAGCAACACAATTTCATTTTTTTTTTTCAAATAACAACCCTTTTTAGAATACCATTTTTTCAAATAATTTAGATCTATCAAAAACCCAAAAATGGAAAAATAAGAGCTAGATATAATTTTTTTAATATGTTTAGTATGTTTTGTTCAAAACACAATAATATAATAATAAATAGTGAATAATTTATTACTTTAATAATAAATGCATAATGTATCATATGGTGCTTGAATGAAAAAATATGTACAATTAAAAAAAAAAAATTAATGTACCTAATAGGTACATTTTTTTTTTTTTTTTTAATGTCAAGCAAATAGAATTAAAAATATTTTCAGAGTAAAGAGTGATAAAGTAAACCCTGTTTCCAGGGACACATAGTATAAATGTTATTATAACATAACCTATTATAATTACAAAAAAATATTGAACTAATTATTGCAAGTGCTAGAAACTTATTTTCACAAGTTTAATGCAATATCTATCAACATTTTTGTATCAATGAAATTCTGTTACTTCATACTTTATCATACATACACGTCACATAAAATACATTTTCTTGAATTTGTAGAAAAATATTTACTTAATTGACATACATCACAATTATTGAGTATTATAATATTATACTAATATATTGAGCCACGGTGATTGAGAAACACTGATTAAATATATTATCGCCACTAATTCATGGAGTGATAATATAATGAAATTACAATTCAATACACATAGTTCAAATAGTTTATTTAATATAATTAATAATTATATATTTTTATTTTTATAGATTAAAAGACTTGAATCTAAGTTACTTAAATTGAAAATGCTAATGTATTGATTGAAAACACAAAATATCTTGATATCATGGTGGTAATACTATTATGAAATCTCAAAGAATTAAATGTAAAAACAACCAAAAACATTGTTTATTCAAGCTTAATACATAGAAAACTTTTATCAATATAGGTATCTATAACTAGCATTTATCCTTTATAATAATTTGTAAGTAGAATAGGTAATTAAATGTGTCAAATACCTAGACTTATCTGTGATACTTTCTTGCATCATCCTCAATTTAGCTGGTGGAATATAGGCACCTCCAGTTTTAGATGTCAGTAATTCCACAGTTTTCTTTTGATGTAATGGTACATCATTTACATCATCCTGAGAAAAAAAAAGTATTAATATATTTCCATAATTATGTTGATTATAATATATACATACGTTTTGTTTTTTATCTTTTTTAGCATATTTGTTCCAATAGTTTTCACTATTTTTTCTTTGAGTATCAGCAGTTTCTGTAGAATAGTATCGTTGTCCAATTTTATCATCTTCATCGTCACTTGTTTCTTCACCACTCTCACGTTCATCAATATTTGCTATTCCACCAGAATAATATGGAGCACCGATTTTTTCCTCTTTTTTAGTGTCTGCGTTTTTAGATCTGTTTTCTTTTTCATGACGATCTCTACTCCTATGACGTCTTTTATGTCTAGATTCATCCTTATGACGATCCTCACCTTTACGGTAATTCGTAGCAGTACCACCCGAATAGTATGGATCGCCTACTTTCAACTCTTCATAATTACGTCTACTACTCTTGTCATATTTATCTTTTGTTGATTGGCGATCTCGACTTGAGTGTCTTCTTGTATGTTTTGAATTTTTATTATCGTCATCGTCGTCACTGTGGTTTCTTTTAGCATTATTAACCTTACACACTTTACTTTCCATATCTAAACATAAGAATGTTCAGAAATAAAACTAGAAAAACAATTATTATAAACACTACTTTAGAACAACTATAGTTGACAGTTGTACCTACTTAAACTTAACTCTAAAGTTTGGAATCAAATATCCAATCCAAAACTCTATCATAAGCAAAAATAATAAATTATAAACATGGATACGGAACAGATAACGTACAGGCGGGCAGTCGTACTAAGCATCAGGCATACAAAACAAATAGTATTTTGTGAGGCTAATGATACCGCAAAAACCATAGTTGTGGTAACAACAGCGGTGATAACAAATACGCGCCTATTCAAACAGTTTTCGAATCAAATGACAGTACGTCATACTCTAATATTTTTGTTGTTTACACAATCACACAATATTTATAACTTGTACCCATGAAGACTAGAATATGAACTCTAGACTTCATGCTTGTACCTATAACGGCTAGAACTATTTATTGATTATAAATTAGATAAAACTATAGTATATAATTTTTTTAGTTTTTTTTTTGGGGCAATTTCCCCAAACAATTTTAGGGTGGGTAATTTTGTTAGATCGTAACAATATTTTTGTATTTAACTATCATTATAATGTATAAATAATAAATATACCTATACAAATGTTATACATATTATAATAATAATAAAGTATTTTTAATATTTAATATATAGGCATATCGGCAGGGTTTTTCTGGGTGAGTGGGTGGTTAACTTCAATGTTTGCCCCTGTGAAGAAGATGTTCGTGACGTCAGTGCGTATGCATGCACTTATTGCAGTTTTAATTATTATATAATATGAAAATGTACCATTGTACCACCTTATATTTAATTATCAGTACGGACAGTACGTGGTCCGTAATAAACGTAAATATTGCAGCGGAATAGGGTGTACCTACTATAATAAGCATAATCGTTCACCTCGGTGAATGGATTGTACAAGAAGAATAATAAAAATAATTCACAAAAAAATATTTTCTGTGCATGTAAAAAAGTGAATCTATAGTATTGTGAATGCAATTATTGCTTATACCTATAATGAATTCCTTTTGCTATTCAACGGATGTTATACCTAAAATCGACGAAATTCGTGACAATTATAGTAAACCCGTCAAACCATAAACATATAAAATTTGTACTAATTTTAATTCAATATTTTAATCCACAAGTGTAGGACTATGGTATGATATAAAATATGTTGTAGTTCAATATGTAAACCTTTGCTCTTTTTAGTAAAATTACTAGGAATTATAAATTTTATTATTATAAAGCATTTTTTTCTAATATTTTTAGTTTTTAAATAACATTATATAAATACTTATTCAATTACTGTAAATATTGTACTGATTTGTTTAGCTATCTATAATATTAACATAGAACAAACAATAATATTATAATTATAGGTTTTGGATAATATAGGATAACCTGTGTGTAAATCATAAATAATTAACTCAGTTTATAGTGTTTATACAAGTAAATTCTTCGAATTCCAATCATGATAATTGAATTTAAAATTATTTAAATTAATAATTATTAGTGAAAGCAATAATTGTGTATATACATACCATAGAAATTAGCAATTATGCTCACTAAAAGGTATAGTATACCTAGACCAATATACAATATATATAAATATGATTCTGGAATAAATTTAATATTTGCATTTTCAAAGGATTTGTGTGTTTTTTATAATTAAATTTTAAACTATTATCAGTAATGTAATATAGGTGTCTTATTGTATCCATATATATCTATAGATAGTTTTTTTTTTAAATAAAACTGTGTCTGTAAATTAGGTAAAAAATATTTTGTATCTTAATATATGTATTTAAAGTATATTATAGTTTTTATGATATAATTATTAATAGATTTAAGAATGTAAATTGCTGAATTAAAACTTTACTGTATAAGATCTTGAATAATAGAGTAATATCAAATAGCTTTTGAATGATTTTTTTTTAAATATTTAGGTTTAAAGTATAATGATGTCAATTCGTAAATAATGACTCGAATTCTATAGACATATAGAGTGTTTAAGACATGTTTAAGAAAAAGTTTGATTACAATTTCTTAAGGCATTAAGTAATATCTATAATGTATTTATAAAATATAATTCAATTTTCTTTTCTAATGCATCGGCTGAGCAGTTTTATTATTTAGTAATGGTGCACAAGTGTTAACCCAAAAAGAGAAAAAATTTACTCGATGACGAATACATCGAAATCTTACTTTATTATAAAATGAATACTAAAATCTTCATTAATGTTTTTATTATTATTATTTATGGTTATTTTAACTATTGACGGATGGACAGATGTATA
>NW_026083343.1:0-60026 GCF_020184175.1 Aphis gossypii
TTTTTCAAAATTATACTTGAATAACAATATATTGTTTTTAATTATTAAATTATTATTAATTGCTTAAACTTATAAAAGGTAAAAAATAATAATTTAAACTTTAATAACGTTCGTTCATATTGTTCACATTATGAGTGCTGGATGGCTCAGATGTTGGATTATATGAATCACGCTCTAATACGCTGTCGGCCCCTGGAGGTAGTTGATAATTATGACCTTCTATATTGGTCCCAGTTAGTGGATAATTATGAGGAGTCCAAATAGGGTGCACATTGTAGTTTGGTGCAATATTTATTTGAGATACCGAGTTTTGCTTTCTCATAATCTGCTGCATTTCCATATCTTGAACGATATTGAAAATTTTAGACTTTGCTAAGTTTAAAAAATATGGATCAAATGTCTTCATTGTGCTCCCAATGCCTAGTAAAAATGCATCAACTGGATCAGTTTTCTTTTTCTCTTCGTTATTCTTTTTAGTTTCCAATAAGTATTTCATCACCGTCGATGAAGCTGTTTCCGCAGTTTTTTTATCACTTTTTTTACTTAACACTTTGTTGTTAATTAGGCTTTCTCCAGGCACTGATGATTGACTTGTTGATTTGTTCAGCGATATGGATTGATCTTCATACTCTTCTTCTTCTTCTTCTCCTTCTGTTCCACTCTCTTCGGTGCCAAGACTAGATATTGTGGGCCTTTGTTGGAAGTACGGTGTTAAAAAACTTAATTGTTCCTCAAATTTATACTTTGGAATTTTTTTAGCTGCCTGGCCAGATGTAGTTCTTTTTTTATTTGTGATTTTACGATATTGGTCACGAATATTTATCCATCTTGCTTTACATGCTGAAGCTAAAAATTTTTTTTATTATTATTGTTAATACATAAAGTTGAAAATCTAACACTACTATCTGAAATATTTACAAACAGAAAAAAATATAATATATTTTTTAAGGACAATTTTAATCATAACAATTTTTAATAGTACCTATAGTTTGATTATTAATTACAAAATGTCAAGTCTGGCATAAACGAGGTAAAAATAAATCATTTGTAACTTAACTGATTATTATTTATAATATAATGATATAACTAGTAGTGATGGTAAAATGATATTTATTTCCTACCATTACTAAATTAACTAGTTATTTTCAATCAAATTCAATTTAAATTAATTTATAGGTAATAATTAAGTAATAATAAAAAAAAAATAATAATTTAATTTAGTTATTGTTCTATTAACCAGATTGTTCAATAAAATTACTTAATTAAATACGTCATATACAGTATACACCATCATACCATACTGTAGCATACCGCGGACATACTTAAAATAATAATATTAATAATGAATAATATTTCATCTATATAAAAATAAATACTTATATCATGATATACCTAGGTACAAAATGTCCAATTCTCAATAAAATAAGATATTAATAATTTTATTATAAAATATTTTCGTTATAATGATATAATATGATATAAATAACTAATATTTTAAGTTTTTAAAATAAAACCAATTAGATTATGGTCATATATATTTAAAATGATTATATGTATATTTTATAAACAGCCATGTATTGTCAATAATATTTATGGTATTTATTATTTTAAATCATATTCTCAATATATTTTATTTATATTACAAAAAAAAACACCTAAGTTTATAAGTTTCCATAAAACTATTAACTTAACTAAGTTCAAAAAAATTAAGGATAACTATTAACTTTAAATTTTTTAAAGTTTTTTCAATCAAACTAACTTAACTCAATTCTCAGGCTTGCAAAATATAATATTTATTATTGTATAAAATGAGTACATTACTCCATTGTTATGTAAATTTTTATTTTTTTAATGTAAAAATTATTTTTATTAGATATTTGGCCACTGGAGACTCCCTAAAAACCATTTCGTTTAGTTATCGTCTGGGCCATTCAACTGTTTATACAATTGTTATTGATACATGTAAAGCCATTATAAAAAATCTGATGTCTGAAGTTATGCCGGAGCCCACAGAAAGAAAGTGGAAGGAAATTGCTGAAGATTTCTGGACACATTGGAACTTTCCGAACTGTATTGGAGCATTGGATGGCAAACACATAGTTATCCAAGCCCCACCCAATAGCGGATCATTGTATTTTAATTACAAAAAAACATTTTCCATAGTGCTCTTGGCTCTCGTTGATGCCCACTATAATTTTATAACAATAGATGTAGGTGCGTATGGAAAAAATAGCGATGGTGGAATACTTATGCACTCGAAATTAGGTAAAATGCTTGAAACAAACAATTTAAATGTACCATCCAGTTCTACACTTCCAGGAACATCATATACTGCCCCGTTTGTAATATTAGGCGATGAAGCATTTCCTCTTAAAACTTACCTACTCCGTCCCTATCCCGGAAAACAATTGAATAATGAAAAAAAGAGGATTTATAATTATCGACACTGCCGCACGAGAAGAGTCGTTGAAAATGCGTTCGGGATTTTAAGTCAAAAATTTAGAATATTTAATAGGAGAATACAAGCTAACCCAGAAAATGCCGATCTTATTGTGCTAGCATCATGTGTGTTACACAACTTTATAAAAATATACGATGGCAAATCTTCGTACAATCGCAACGTTACCGAAGGTACACTGTTTGATGAAACTATGCTAAACAATATACAATTCCAAGGTGGAAATGCGAGTCAGGATGCATTTCATGTGAGGGAGATTTTTACAGATTTTTTCAGTTCACCTAGTGGAACAGTGTCGTGGCAAAATGAATTCATTTAATTTAAATTTTTTTCAGTATTGTAAAAATAGGTACTTGGTGTATTGAAATTATATTAATAAATTTATAAGAAAAATTTTTTTATTTTTATTTTATACATAAATAAATATGTGAATACTTTAATATAGGTAACTACCAACTAACTAGGTACCAAGCTTATTAATCTATAATAAATTAAAAACCTATTGAATTAGAAATACTAAGTTTTAAATATAAATAAAATAAGGAAAAATAGTTTGATATACCTTTTTAAAATGTAATTTTGCATCATACATTATTAAAGTATACTCTCGGTATTCCTTTATAAAAAAATACTTAATCACAATAGGTACCTATAGTGTATTATGTATGCATTATAGCTGTATAATATATAATTTTTTTTTTTAAATATACCTGGTTGGTTTAATTCTTCTCCTATACTTTTCCAAGTTGGATCTTTCCAGGTGCTATCACTATACTTTTTATCGCTTAAATCGTACAACCCAGAGTATGCTCTCACACATTCGATTAATTTTTCTGCGTTCATTTTAAAATTACAAGACCTTAGGTATATAAGATACTTAGATACGTCTGACTTTAGTGACAACTAATAGTATACTAATAATATTAATAATTATTAATTAATAATTTAGAAATAGCAAAATGTGTTTTCATCCGTATCCGGCACGGTGACTCATTCCCACTACAACGATTCAAAGAAAAACCCGGACGGATACCCGTGAAAGAATCGTCGCGAAGAATATTTTTAGCGCCCGTCCACGACCCGTTAGCCCGTTCCGTCACCGTTCCGTCGTAATGTGAATGTTTATATTTCAAAGTACAGAAACAATATTTTGTCCGTGCACGGACGAGTACCGGACGGACTCCGGTCCGCGTCCGTTCCGTCGTAGTGTGAATAGACCTGTATATATATATATACTTTGTATGTAAGTGTTAACTTTTATTATTTAATTAAAAAATTTGTAATATTATATTGAATAGGAAAGTAATTTATTTTATACCAAATGAATGTTACTAGGTCGAATATTATGTTATATCTGTTATAGAAATATTGTATTTTCTTTTTATGATTAAGTACCTTGCCTAATTTTCCTCTGTCTAACCAAAAGGGTTTTATTTATTTTTATTAGCAGTAACAAGGTAACAACCGTATAAAGGATTATCTTGATCCAACAGATATATTTATACATTCTTATATTATATTATACCTACCTAAATATTATTATTATACATTTTTTTTTTTAAATCGTCAAATTTAATTGTTGTCAAGGTTATATTTTTTTTTTTGTAATAATGACAAACTGGTAATACCTACACTTTTGAGTATATAAGTCAATATATTTTTCAATATTATTTATTTTTTTCTGATACCATGTTGTTGGTGGTCTTATGTCAGTATTCTGCATTAAAATATAAGTATCGATTTGTAATTGTGTTAAAACATCAATGAATACAAATATATTTATATATGTTTGTATGAAACAAATTTGCTTAAAAACATGCTATAAATCAAAATTAAATTGAGCTGTGCGTTTGCTTGAGAATTAAGATTATAATAAATATAAACATTACACATTTTTGAAAAATATTGTTTTAAAGTCTAAATTTTAAGGTCTAAATGTATTGAAAGTATAATAGAATACTTACAATATACATAGTAGGTATTGTAAATGTGTAACAATATAAATCTGGCTCTTAAGTATTTTAAAAAGATATATTATATGTATAGGTACTGTAGGTACTTAGAACAAAATAAATAATAACTCGAAACTGGTCAAAGTAATCACTTAGATATTTTCACACATTTTTAAACGTCTCCTGGCCTTTCCATTCATATAGAATTTAGGCCTTGAGCTCAGCCGGAACACGTTCAAATATTTTTTCCAAAATATGATTTTCATGTGTCGCGGGGCATATGGCTATGGGCGTGCGGTCCATAAACATAATATACACGCTTTACATTAATTGTTCTAGTCCCCTCAAAAATTATGTATATAATTATATATCAGGTATATATTAATGTATTTAGTATTTGTATTATATATTATTATGTATACTATATTAATTATATTAATAATTTCTGCTATAAGTTTTAACTCATACACAAATTACAGTGAAAATTATACAGAAATTAAGATTAGAATTATGTGCAACTATCAACTTAATTATGAGGGATAAAAATATCAAACCTAAACAATCATAGAATAATTATTTTTAGTTACAGTCAAAAAACTGTAAATTGCGTGTATTTTGCAGTATTTTAGTTGAAGTGCTATAAATTGGGCAATTTTGGACTTAGAAAGTTGGTTTGATTACCAAAATATATAGATCAGATTGTATAATATAATATAAAATATTTGTGTGTACCTAATACCTATCATTACATCAATTTTATTCACAAAAACATTCTGTACGAAATATTATGTGGGTACTATAATACTACACAATATGATAAATTATAATTTAATTTAATTTATCATGATACTACACAACTATGACTTTTATTTATATAGTTAATTATTATAGTTGATTAATGATAATTATATTATAATACACACAAGGTAGTTATTATAACTACATTGAATATACATAATACGAGGTAAAAAAATCATTTTAAGATAAACGGAATGCGGACCTACACCAGCAGGCTCGTGGACGCATACACACTGATCCGCGGAAAAACCCATGATCTTATGAATTATGATTAGTCGGTTTCAATCATAGACCTATTATTTAAATAGTTAAATACCTAGTTAATAGGCTAGGGTTTTAATGAAACACCATAAACTTTTCCTTAATAATATAATCGGTATGTTAAGGTTAACGTTAACTGTTTAGTGTTTATTGTTATTTGTTGTCAGTACTCAGAGTCAGTTGTCACTTGTCCGTACTGCAACGTGCTCTGATACTTATATTAAATATAATATATAAATTACATTCTGTAGCCGACAATAACCACAACGCTAGGGGGCATAACAAACATCCCTATAATTATGCTAAGGGTGAGTAGTTAAGCAAGTAATGATCGAGTATAGACCAACAATTTGGGACCTAAAATGAAAGGTAAAAGATAACTAATCAAAAGGTATCATCACACGTATGCTTTCTACCCGCTAGAAATAATGGCTATATGATTGCTATTTGGTGAAATAAGTGGATGCGTAATTACCCACCCGGTAGAATATACTAGGTGCGTAATTACCCACCCGGTAGAATATTATAGATACATAATTGATGCACAACATCGTTCAGATAACGCAAAGCGTGGGAAGAAGCGGATGCAGGTGCAGATGACCAACAGGGACCTGAAGGTACCGCGGGAGTCCCTGGACGATATATAAGGGGGCCCAGATTAGGCACAATTCAGACGTGATCCACCAGAGTTAGCGCAAGCACCTTCACGTCACCCAGTTTAATATTTTATGTCTCCTGGACTTAGAATATTTTTCACAAGTTTTATTAAATTAATTAATTGGACTTAGAATAATTTTAAATAAAAAACACTTAGAATAATTTCGAGAGTTCAATTATTTCACAAAACCTTTCCAAATCGACATCATTCAACTGATTGTACGTGGCACGTTACAAATTTGGCGCAGTCGGTAGGATTCTTTCAAATAAGAATTCTTTGGACGAACAATTTTAATTTTTTCGAACTTAGAAAATTTTCGGGAAAAAATATTTTTTTTTCCACTTCGAAATTTTTTTCGAAAAAATTTAAAATATATCCACTTCAAAGAATTCACGGAGGCACATTCGGCAACGAATCACTGTTGAAGAAGACAACTGCAGAACGTCAACTTCAGCGACTCCGAAAGAGAAAGAATCAACAAGTAACACCACGGCTCAGCAATCAAGAAGAATGGAATCATCGACTCAAACCATCGTTGTGTAAGCATAATTTTTTTTTCTTAATGTAGAATAATTTTAAGCGTCTAACTCTGTTCGAGTCTCCTTTGGGATTAAAAACTCCATCGTATAAGTTACTTTTAATTGTGAAGGTGTATATATATATATTCCCCGTGAAACATTAAATAAAATATCTTGATAAAATTAAATAAAAAATTTTAAAAAGGGAAAAATTTAGAATAAGCAAAAAATAAAAAATAATAAAAAAAAACGCAACGATTAAATAAATTTAATATTTTAATAATACACTTAGATTATTTTTACGCATAAAATTTTTGTTCAATAATAAAATAATACAACTTTATTTTAGTTATAAAATATATAAAAATTCCAAATATAAATAATTTTTCGAGAAACAAATAAATAAATAAGAATTTTTTTTTTAAGAAAAAAAGAGACATAAATAATTTTTCAGAAAAAATAATAAGTTAAAAAAAAAAAAAAATCAAAAAAAAAAAATTAATAATAAAAATATTTTATTTTTTAAATATAAATAAAATATTTTGACATAGAAAATTTTTCAGAAAAAAAAAAATAATAATAATTTAAAAATTTTAAAATAAGATTTTATTTTATTGTTTTATTTATAAAATATAATAGCAGAAGAATAATTTTTTTTTATTATAAAAAAATTTTGATTAATAAATTTTATTTTAATATAAAAGGAAAGAAAAATTATTTTAATTACTTTAAGCATTTTTTTAAATTACGAAAATTAAATTATTTTATTAAAATTAAATATTTTACAAGAAAGTTATTTTTTTTATGCGGAAAAAATTATTTAAGATAAATATCGTAAGAATAGTATAAATAAATTTATTTTTTTAAAAAAAATAATACAAAAAAAAAGAGAATATATTGTTAAAAAAAAAAAAAAAATTATAATTAAGGGGAAAATATTTTATTTAGAGAGAATTATACGTCAAGGAACACGCAAGAAAAAAAAGAAAGAGTTTATTTTGTGAATTAAAAAGAATATTAATTGAGAATTTTATTGAAGGCAGTTAAGACCTTATTTATTGAATTATTGGGAAGGCAAGTAATAAGTCCTTATACATATTGAATTTATTTAGGCTGAAAAAGTGCCATATTTTAAAAGTTGATGAAAGGAATTATTTTGGGGCGGATTTGAGCCATATATTGGGAATTAAAAGTGTTGAATTTATTTAGGCTGAAAAAGTGCCATATTTTAAAAGTTGATGAAAGGAATTATTTTGGGGCGGATTTGAGCCATATATTGAGAATTAAAAGTATTGAATTTATTTAGGCTGAAAAAGTGCCATATTTTAAAAGTTGATGAAAGGAATTATTTTGGGGCGGATTTGAGCCATATATATTGTGAATTAAATAATTGTGAATTTTATTGGGCCGAGAAGAGCCGTATATTGAAAAATAATTGTGAATTTATTTAGGCCGAGAAGAGCCGTATTTAGCGATTGTAATAATCGGAGATTTTATTAGGCAGAAATAAGCCGTGTTATAATTAAAAGATAATTGTGAATTTTATAGGCGAGAAAGTCCTATCGTGTTGGAAAAAAAATTACTTGACGTATATTGTGAATTTTAGAGAGAAAAAAAAATCCTAGAGAAAAAAAAAATAAAAAATATAGATAGAAATAATTGGGGGAATAATAAAAATATTACGAGAATTTTATAATAAAATAATATTGATAAATATTTTTAAAGAAATTAATGTTTGATTAATAATTGAAAAAAAAATAATAAAAAAAATTTATTTTAAGAAATAAAACATATTTAATTTAAGTTATAATAAATGAATATACAAATAAACGTATGAATAAGGAAAAAGAAGAAAATAGTTATAGTGAAAACGATAGTAATAGTTCGGAAGAGGAAACAGATACAACAAAAGAAATCGGAACTCAAGTAGAGTTAAATAAAAATATTGAAGTAAATAAATTAGTAAACATAAGTATAAATACGAAAGAGGGTAGCGACTCTACACAGGGAATTAATAAGGAAAAAACAACAGGGAAAAGTTTGTTAGATACTACTGTTAGAGAAGACTCGAATACAGGATTAGAACAAGATTAATAGGGTTACGTAGTACACCAAATTTAGTCCACTCAGAATTAGGACCAGTAAAGAGGAAGCAAAGAACAAAAATGTCTAGTGTAAAGGCTACAATTGAGCAGGTCACTGCTATGATACCAATTTGTGCCGATGCAAAAGACGTTTGTTCGTTCATACGGGCATGCGATTATGCATGTGAGGCCGTAGATAAAGAAACTATACCCTTATTAGTGAAATTTATTAATACTAGGATTACTGGCAAGGCGTTAGAAGTATGTCGGTATAGGGAAACCATTAAAAAAATATTAAGGGGGGCTTTTGAACAGCAATTGTCACCACAAACATTACAAATAGGATTAAATTCAGTTCGTATGAAAAATGACGAAGATGTATTAACTTATACGGGTCGCGTAGAACAGTTATATTATAATTTGTGTAATGCAACATTGGCAAATAAAACGCCCGAAGAGGCTAGAATTTTAAGGCAAACTCTAAAGGATCAGGCATTAGCAATTTATATAAACGGGTTAAAAATGGATTTACAGACGATATTACGAGCTAGGAACCCAGAAACTTTAGAACTGGCAATGCAAATGGCTAGGCAGTTAGAAATCGAATTTAGTTTTAACAAAGAATTACAAAATAACGAGACTAAAGTAAATCAAAACGGAAATAAAAATAATAACGGAAATCGTTGGTCAAATAACTATCAGGGAAATAACCCAAATGGACAGAAATTCGGTTATAAGCAAAATTATAATCGTGGTCAGAATAGACAAGGTCCTAATAATTATAAAAACGTTAATCGTAATAATAATTTTAATAATTTTGGTCGCAATAATAATAATAATCGGAGACAGCAAAACGATCCCGGATGTTATATTTGCGGCAGAACTAATCATGTCGCTCGCGATTGTCGTGGTAATGTTACACAAGTTGCGCGTCGGAATAATAATAATAATCAGCAACCGCAAAATAATAACGCACGACAAAATACTAATAATAATTTTAACAATAATTCGGCACCAATAACTTGTAGTTATTGCAATAAGATAGGACACGATAGTGTTAGTTGTTATAGTAGGCAACGGGATGAGCGTAATAATGCAAACCGACGGGAAACGGTCAAGTGTCGAACGGGAACGGCGTCCGTTCGATCAACCAAATAACGGCCGTAACGGAGGAATTATCACCCAACGATGTTTCACCATCGTATCAGTAATTAATGAAAATCATGTTACATTTCAATCACCTAACTTTAAAAAACAAATACAGCAAATCTTCTTTTAGACACTGGTAGTGAAATCAATTTAATAAAAATAAATAAATTAACAGGCGAAACATTAGTAAACGAAAAAAAAAATAAATTTAAAAGGCATTAATGATAAAATAGTAACTACCATAGGCAAAATTACAATAATATTAATATTAAATAATAATAAAATAAAAACGGAATTTCATGTGGTCGATAAGGAATTTCCAATACCGCGAGATGGAATTCTAGGTCACCACTTCCTGTTACAAACTAACGCGATAATAGATGTTGCGAATAATATATTAACTATAAATAATAACACTCCGTGCGAATTAAATAAAGATAAAATATGTTACACATTAAAATCGCGAACGGAAACAATAATATCTATCCCAATAGCTGATCCGATAATGGAAAATAAAAATATTTTAATACAGAAACAAGAATTAATACAGGACGTATATTGCGCTAATATAATAAACACGGTAAAGAATGGAAATACGGTGATAAGTATACTGAATATTTCCGAATTACCACAAAACATTTATGAGGACCAATTAAATAAAATATTATACGACAATGACATAGAATATAAATTACACGAAATAACTGTAGTGAATGACAATAACGATCGCGTAAATAAAATAAAAAGTTTAATACGTAGTGACCATTTAAATAACGAGGAACGTAAAACAATATTAGAAATATGCGAACATTTTTCCGATGTATTTCATTTGGAAAACGATTATTTAACATTTACTAACGCCGCGGAACACGTAATAAGATTACCCGCCAATCAACCGCCTATATATAAAAGACCATATAGATTGCCACAGGCACAGCAAAAGGAAATTGAACAACAATTAATTAAAATGGAACAAAACGATATCATAGAACGATCTATGTCACCTTTTAATGCGCCTTTGTTGTTAGTAAAAAAGAAATCAGATTCATCTGGTAAAGATAAATTTCGAATAGTAATTGATTTTAGGGCACTCAATGAAGTAACTTTAAATGAATTTCATCCGTTACCTAATACGGAAATATTAGATCAATTGGGACAATGTCAGCTTTTCACCATTTTGGATTTAGCAAACGGTTTTTATCAAATACCTTTAGCGAAGGAATCTCGCGAAATGACAGCGTTTTCTACCGGTCAAGGTCATTACCATTTTAAACGCATGACTATGGGAATGAAAACAAGTCCCGCTACATTTCAGCGATTAATGAATAACGTATTGTCGGGGATAATAGGCATTAAATGTTTAGTTTATTTAGACGATATTATTATTTATGCGAAAAATTTGAGCGATCACAACAATAAGCTGATAGACGTATTCGAACGTCTACGTACCCATAATTTAAAAATACAACCAGACAAATGCGAATTTCTAAAACGCGAATGTTTATATTTGGGACACATAATTTCGGAACACGGAATAAAACCAGATCCGAAAAAGATAACATCAGTATTAGAATTTCCGGTGCCTAAAACTGTAAAGCAAATAAAATCATTTTTAGGTTTATAGGGGTACTACAGGAAATTTATACAGGGATATAGTATGTTAGCTAAACCAATGACACACTTATTAAAAAAGGATGTTAAATTTAATTGGGACGAAAATTGTCAGGTAGCTTTCGACAAATTAAAAAACGCACTCTGTGCAGAACCGATTTTACAATATCCAGATTTTACGAAACAATTTATACTTACAACCGACGCTAGTGGTAAGGCTCTAGGAGCTATACTATCCCAAGGAACGATAGGTAGCGACCTACCAATTGCGTACGCATCTAGAACTTTGAATAACAGTGAAATGAATTACTCAACTACTGAACTAGAATGTTTAGCGATTGTATACGGGGTTAAACAATTTAGGCCCTATCTTTACGGTAGAAAATTCGTGATACTCACTGACCATAGACCATTATCTTGGTTATTTAACTTAAAAGATCCGTTATCAAAGTTGGCGAGATGGCGCATACAGCTTGAGGAATACGATTACGAAATAAAATATAAACCGGGAGTACAAAATTCGAACGTAGATGCTTTAAGTAGAATGTATAGTATAAAAGAAATTAAGGACGAAAGTTATACGAGCTTTCTAGAAAAATCGGAAACAACAATAATAACGAATAGTAATGTGAAAGAGGTGAGCGGTGAATTACTAGAATCACCCGCAGAATATCATATTGTATCAGAGATAGAAAAATATTATAACTTTAAATCGGGAATAAACTACGAATTAAAACGAAAATTTGGAACGAATAAAATGCTAGAATCAAATAAACAAATAGGCGACGTAGTATATTTTAATTACGAAGAAAGATACATAATATTTTTTAAAAACAATTAACCACAAGTGAAAATATGCATTTTGCATTATTAAATTTAAAGTACTTTTGCATTAAAAATTCCTTGAATAAGTTAGCCATGAACCAGTTAGGAAAGAAAGACGGGTTGGACTGGACAAAAACAAGATCAATGATTAGGTATATATTTCGAAATACAGATATAGAAATAATAATCTGTACTAATTTAGAGTACACTAATGAGGAAAAATTAATTATTTTCAAGCAATTTCATGACTCATTACTAGGGGGTCATGCTGGATTAAATAGAACGGTGTAGTAAGCCGACGGAGTCGTCTCACTATTTTTTCTATTTTAACTCATTTACATATACTACGAGGTTCTGCACATTTAAATATTTTATTATCATACTCGTAGCGATACGTAATTAAATTTGATGGCAATTTCCAAGAATCAAAGCGTATGGGAAAATACAGCCACAAACAATTTTTTCTTGCCCTTTTGACAAACAAGCCATGCACATAAATCATAGATGCGCACGCCTTGGTATAATAGCACAACAACAAGTCCGATCCAGGGTAAGTGTCTTGGGCGCAAAACCACTTTTGTAGCTACAGTGACAACATTCTATAACACACCTTTTTGTCCATTTCCTAGTCTCTATCATGTACAACCAGGGGGTACAGAGAACCATATAAATACAGGTCTCTGTCCGTCTTAAAATTTAGAATTAGTTTCACATTCGCATAGAGCTAGTCTATGTCCGAATTTTTATTAACTTTTTCTCGGGCAGCTACTTAACGTGCTGTCCTCAAATTCTTATACACTTGTTTCATTGTAACAAATTATAACTTTAATTTTAATAAACTCTTGTATTAACATTGTGTCTTTGTCTCACTTTTAAAACCCGTAATCTTTTCTCGACAACTTGATCCAACTGCAGATGTCAAGCACTCATTTATAAACGATAGTGAGAGATCACTACACGTTTTTGGTGTCAGGTGTGGGGTCACCTGAAAGAAGAATTTTGGTATCCAACCCAAAATCAAGTACATTAGCGGACCTCGAGTGTGTCAACATCAGGATCAACAGAAAGAGATCACGGATAAGTTGCGACAAGTCAACAAATCGAGCCTAGCAGCGAAGCGAGCCGCAGCGCAGTTTTCAAAGCAGGACAACCACAGGACCGGACAAACAATGAACACTTTGTAAGTTGCCGTATAAGCAAATAAATTCTTTAGTATATGTCTGAGAGTCCAAATCGGTGTTGGGAAATAATTAAATACAACCCACAAACTTTACGAACAACCATCATGAGTGTAACTTTAGGAATTGAATCTGCAATACGCATGATTCCGACCTTTACGGGGGGGATCTGAGACAGATTTAGCGTCATATATACTTGAATGTAATTATATAATGGAAAACGTCCACGAAACTCTTAAACCTATGATTTTCAAACGAATGTTAACAAGTTTAAAGGGGGAAGCTTTTCAAGCAGTACGCTATCGCAGTATTCCGGATTGGCCCGCACTCGAAGCTCACCTTCGGAAAGTGTTCGGGGCAACGCACTCAATCGGTTTTTTACAAACAAATCTATACAATATTAAACAAAAATACGACGAAGATATTAAAAGCTTCGCCGCACGCACCGAAAAATGTTACCACGATTTGGTAAGCGCACTAACGGTAGGGCTAAATAAAAATGACGCCGCCGCAGTCGCGAACACGCATAAATCGGGAGCGCGCAATGCATTTATTAACGGGGCACAACCCGCAATTCGAAGTTTGTTACGAGCGCGAAACGTTCTTACTCTCGAAGAAGCTATTACGCTTGCTGTCGAAGAAGAGGAGGACATAAGAAATTTAAATAGACGCTTTAACACGAATAAAAATAACGGGAAAAATAACGCGAATAAAAAAAACATTAAATGTAATAAATGTAATAAAATGGGGCACTATGCAAACGAGTGTCGTAGTAACGCGAGCACATCGGGCAGCACAGGTTTTAGAAATCCCATAAGTAATCGCGACGAAAAACCCGTTGTAGTAAAAAAAGAATATCAAGGACAGGTTAGGTTCTGCACATACTGTAAAAAAAATAACCACACTGTTAAAGATTGTAGAAAACGTAGGTATAACGAAGAAAAAAATAATAGCACTAGTAGCAACGAGAATGAAAACGAAAATTCCACTACTAGTCAATTGAATCGAACCGTCAGTGAAATAAAACAAAATCACGTAAGAGTAGTTACTAATTTCGAGGAGGAACACATAATCTGTAGTTCACATAATTTCGATCCTCAGTATATTAAATTATTAATCGATTCAGGTGCAGAAATGAATCTCATTAAACTCTCCGCATTAAACGGACAGGTAGTTATTAACGAATACGAAAAACGAACTATCAAGGTATCAATGAAACACCTATTTTTACGATCGGGACTATAGTGACGACTATGCAAATTAGCGAAGTAGGCGTCCTTGTAAAATTCGACGTCGTGTTCGACGATTTTCCAATAAACGAATCAGGTATAATCGGGCGAAATTTCTTAAAACAAAACAAAGTCATTATGGACTATAATAAAAATACGTTAACCATACCCGAACAAACCGGTTTAAAAGAAATTATATTACCACCGCGAAGTAACTGTGTACTTCTAATTAAAAACGACGAAAATATTAACATGACGCGATAACTATAAAAAAACAAGACGTCAACGAAAACGTTATTATAGCAAATAGCATCAGTCCGGTTAGCACTAATACAATAATAAGCAATATAATAAATATTTCGGAGGAACCTTTTATTATTGACGAGCTAACCACACGACATATTGAATGGGAACCGTATCATGAAACCGTACTTAAAGCATCCTTTGCAGATAACGACCAACGGATCGCATAACGAAACTAAAAAACGAACTTAACACGGACGATTTAAACAAAGAGGAGCGCGATAATATTTTAGAACTCTGTTGTAATTACGCGGACCTGTTTTACTTGCCCGGCGATTATTTAAGTGCCACAGAGGTGGTGACACATACAATAAACACCCGCGATGCACAAAACCCATTAACATACGTCCGTATCGTTTACCTTGGCGTACCAAGAAGAAATCGAAAAACAAGTTACGGAAATGAAAAGTAGTAATATAATACGCGATTCTAAATCACCATTTAACTTTCCATTAGTAGTAGTAAAGAAAAAGAATTTAGATTCGGCGGGGAAACCCAAGTTACGAATTGTGTAGATTTCCGAAAACTTAACGAAGTCACCGAGAACGAAGCATACGGATTGCCGAACTTGCTCGAAATTCTCGAATCTCTGGGGTCGTCTAAATATTTTAGTACTCTAGATTTAGCTTCCGGATATCACCAATTAATATTGAACCATCTGATGTGCATAAAACTGCTTTTTCCACTAAATCGGGTCACTACGAATATTTACGTATGCCATTTGGACTAAGTTCAGCACCCGCTACTTTTACTCGCGCGATGAAATCCGTTCTTATGGGTCTAGAGGAAATGTGTACAGCGTATCTTGACGATATCGTAGTACATGGGTCCAGTCTAAACGACCACCAAAACAAACTCGAACAGGTTTTCAATCGACTGCGCGTGCATAGATTAAAATTACAACCTCAAAAGTGTTCTTTCTTACGGAAAGAAGTTATCTATTTGGGACATGTAATTAACGAAAACGGGGTGTCACCAGATCCTAACAAATTAAAATGCATTAAAGATTATCCCAAGCTTAAAAACGCGAAAGATATAAAATCTTTTCTAGGACTACTAAATTACTATAGACGTTTCGTCGACAATTTTGCGAAAATAGCAAAACCACTAACTTACTTACTTAAAAAAGACGTACCATTTACATGGACTGACAATTGCGAACATAGTTTCCAAGAACTTAAAAAGGCTTTAATGAACCCGCCACTGCTAGTCTATCCAGACTGGGAAGCAGGGAAATTTAACTTGTGTACTGACGCTTCACAATATGCCATAGGAGCCGTACTTTCTCAAGGGGACGTACCTAATGACCAACCTATAGCTTACGCGAGTAGAACACTAAACAAAGCCGAAAATAACTATAGCGTTATTCAAAAAGAATTGTTAGCCATCGTATGGGCCGTGAAATATTTTAGACCATATCTCTATGGCCGACATTTTACCATAATCACCGACCATCGACCTTTAACATACCTGTTTGGTATTAAAGACGCATCGTCTCAATTAAGGCGCTGGCGATTACAGTTGGCTGATTATGACTATACTATAAAATACAGGGCAGGACCGGAACATTCAAACGCGGACTGTTTATCGCGTATCCGAGTAATACAAACCGATAAAACAGTAGATAATAAAACATTCGTAGAATTTCGAACCGCGGAAGACAAACCGATTTTTAATTCAAAAATTGTAGAGGTTAACGACAGCATTAACAAGGCCATTGAAAGTGAAACCACAATTATACCGATACCGGGGGACAAAAAAATAACCCATTCCGATGTAAGAGGTATCGTAAAAAATGTCAATCCTAATAAAATACAATTCACGGACGAAAACCGGTTTTGTGTAATTTCCGATACGTTGCCTCTGATGATTTTCTATAATATGCTAAAAACACATAACACGCCTCTTGAACCAGAGGGCGTGTACCAAGCGATAGTAGACATTAAAACGTATTGTATTAACAACGACATAACCGCCTTTTCAACCATTAAATTAGACGGTCAAAAACCGCAAGATCGCCATGACATAATCGCCAGAGTATTTCAGCAAAAACTCAAGGTTATGATGGATGTGCTTACTAAGTATCGAGTTTTTGGTGACACACGTTGTTATATGTACTCGGTGGAATGGCAGAAGCGTGGACTACCGCATGCTCATATCCTAATTTGGTTGCTGAACAAATTACATTCAAATGAAGTGGATGACATCATATCAGCTGAAATTCCTGATCCAGTCACTGATCCCCGTCTACACGACATTGTGACGACACAGATGGTGCATGGACCGTGCGGTGCATTAAATCCATTATCGCCTTGCATGGCTGATGGAAAGTGCACAAAACGATATCCGCGACCGTTAGTTGCTGAAACAGTCACAGGGAACGATGGATATCCAGTTTATCGTCGGCGTTCAAAAGAAGATAACGGTCGAACTATCAAAGTTAAAGTTCAAAATCAAGAGATTGAGATCGGAAATGAATTCATTGTACCATATTGCCCGCTGCTATCACGAATTTTCGAAACACATGCAAACGTTGAGAGTTGTCATTCGGCCAAATCAATCAAATATTTGTGCAAGTACGTCACAAAAGGCAGCGACATGGCTGTGTTTGGTATTGCGTCGGAAAATGTGAATGACGAAATCAGCAACTTCCAAATGGGCAGATACGTCAGTACTAATGAAGCACTGTGGCGATTATTGTCATTTCAAATTCATGAAAGATATCCCACAGTTGTACATTTAGCAGTGCATTTGGAAAATGGCCAAAGAGTTTACTTCACTGAGGCTAATGCGGCACAACGAGCTGAGAGACCACCATCGACAACATTGACTAGCTTCTTTGCAATGTGTGAAGCAGATCCATTCGCAGCGACGCTGATGTACGTTGAAATGCCCAAGTATTACACTTGGAATCAATCAACAAAGAAATTCCAACGTCGCAAACAAGGAACCCCAGTTCCAGACTGGCCACAGGTGTTTTCAACTGATGCACTAGGTCGTATGTACACTGTTCATCCTAGAAACGATGAATGTTTTTATTTGCGACTGCTGTTAGTAAATGTACGTGGACCGAAATCATTTGCGCATTTGAAAACTGTGAATGGCCACCAATGCCAAACATATCGAGAAGCATGTCAACTATTGGGTTTGCTGGAGAACGATTCTCATTGGGATTTAACACTTGCAGATTCAGTTGTTTCATCAAATGCGTACCAAATACGAACGCTGTTCGCAATTATCATCACCACATGTTTTCCTTCACAACCAATTCAGTTATGGAACAAATACAAAGACGCCATATGTGAAGATATCTTGCATCGCTTGCGTATTCAAACGAATAATCCTGACATCCAAATAACCGATGAAATCTACAATGAAGGATTGATTCTGATTGAGGATCAATGCTTGACTATTGCAAACAAGCTACTGATTGAAGTAGGAATGATTGCGCCAAATCGATCGATGCACGATGCATTCAACCAAGAATTAAATCGAGAGCTGCAATACAATGTTGATACATTGCAGGAATTCGTTAGAAATAATGTTCCGTTGCTGAATGAACAGCAAAAACAAGTATACAAAACATTAATGCAAGCGGTGGACAATAATACTGGTGGTCTATTCTTCCTGGATGCACCTGGAGGAACAGGGAAAACATTTGTCATTTCATTGATTTTGGCCACTATTCGATCAAGATGTGACATAGCTTTGGCGTTAGCATCATCTGGAATTTTGGCGACTCTTCTAGATGGCGGTCGTACTGCACATTCTGCGCTTAAGTTGCCACTCAATTTAAACACAATTGATACTCCAACGTGCAATATTTCCCGATCCAGTGCAATGGGAAAATTGTTAATGCAATGCAAGCTCATTGTTTGGGATGAGTGCACAATGGCACATAAGAAATCTCTTGAAGCACTTAACTTCACACTGAAGGATCTTCGGAGAAATAACAACATCTTTGGCGGCTTGATGATATTGTTGGCAGGCGATTTCAGGCAGACGTTGCCAGTAGTTCCCCGTGGAACGCCTGCAGATGAATTGAATGCTTGCCTAAAGGCATCACCTTTATGGAATAACGTAAAAACATTATCGCTAACCACTAATATGAGAGTTCAACTTCAAAATGATCAAAGTGCTGCACAATTTTCCAAACAATTGTTAGATCTTGGAAATGGAAAAGTCCCAGTTGATGCGACATCTGGATTAATTACTCTTACCAACGACTTTTGCCGATTTGTAGACACTCAATTAGTTCTTATTGAAAATGTTTTCCCAACATTAGTGAGAATTATAAGAATTATGCTTGGTTAAGTCAACGAGCAATTCTTGCAGCAAAGAATAATGATGTCCACGCACTGAATTTCACCATTCAATCAAAAATTGCTGGCGATTTGGTGACATACAAATCCGTTGATTCAATAACAAATCCCGATGATGTAGTAAATTATCCAACGGAGTTTTTGAACTCTCTGGAGATACCAGGATTTCCACCACATAACTTGCAACTGAAAGTTGGTACAATTATTTTGATACTGCGTAATTTGAATCCACCGCGACTTTGCAACGGTACTCGACTTTCGGTAAAGAGACTTATGCCGAATTTAATTGAGGCAACCATTATTCCTCGACTTCAAACGATTGCAATTCCCAGTTCGCCTTGCGTTCGCAATGACAATTAATAAGTCGCAAGGCCAATCGCTTAGTGTTTGCGGGATAAATTTGGAAAATCATTGTTTTTCACATGGACAGTTATACGTTGCGTGTTCACGAGTTGGGAAACCATCCGCTTTGTTTGTGTTAACGTCAGACCAAAAAACAAAAAATGTGGTTTACCAAAGAGCACTACAATGAAACAATTAATAACACTTCATTTTAGTAGGTAATTGAAATGAATTTATTACTGTTGTGAAATGAAATAAATATTTTCCTTTTCAAATATATAACAAAAAAAATTTTTTTTCTTTATCTTTTAATCACCAAACGAAATGTTACATAAAACGAATCT
Source organism: Aphis gossypii (assembly GCF_020184175.1). Taxonomy (NCBI): domain Eukaryota; kingdom Metazoa; phylum Arthropoda; class Insecta; order Hemiptera; family Aphididae; genus Aphis; species Aphis gossypii. The sequence goes on from NW_026083343.1 coordinate 20,033, forward strand.
GGTGGCGAAACGGAGTTCGCCGGGTCTGCTAGTTATTTTATAAAAATACTATTTATGCGTTGTTTTTCTATATTTTAAAATGTATTTTTTTTTTTTACAAAATCGGGTGACAAAGCAAGACAAATTTGCTGAAGTATAAAAGAATAAAAGACCTATGAATGATAGAACTACAGTAAAAGACCAAAAACGTGATAAAAGAAGGAAATGTATTAGTCAATGTTTTAGAGTTTCCTTTATTTGATGATATGTGTAAAATCCTTATTTGTGAAGTAAATATCTAACACATAATAATTAAAGTATACTTAATTTATTATTATTATTGGTATTTTTAGCTGATTTATGGCGCTTTTCATTAAGATGTTCATAAGACTAAGAGCAAAATCAAACCAAATATTGAAGAGCCTGAAAATATCAATCCATTTATGCAATATTCACAATCAGGAAACCATTGGAGTGGTAAAGGAAGAAAATCTACTAGCCACTATTTATGGGATTCTGAGTTACCTAGTTTTGATGTTCCAAAATCTCACTCTTTCTTAAAATTTTTACCATTACCATATATTTTAATTTCTAATTGTTAATAAAAGGTACATATTGTATAAAAAACCAGTTAATCAATAAAATACATATTTAACAATTATCAATTCAAATTGTTTTAAAGCAATTTTTTTTTATAAATGATCAGTTTTCACCTCTAATATTTGCCTCATCATCAAATTCCCCATCATATCCAATTCTATCAAATCACCGTGATGAATCAAACAATTTAGAAAGGTAATTAACAAAAATATTTACTATTTATTTTTCAGTATTGATTTACTAAAGATAAATGTATTCATAGCATAAAAATCTGAAATAAAATAACTGATGACAATACAGTTTCAAGAACATAGGAAAACCAATGATTTACTCAATAAATTGTTGATAACCAGATCAGAAGATGATGTTTCGATACCACAAAATTTCAACAGAGAACATTTTACTATTACTTTTGCTTACTTGCTTACTGTTCCTTTAAATGACATTCAACATTTAGCAAAATCATTAAAACTAGCTGCATCAAGACATTAATTAATTGTATGCAATATTCAAATAATTAATTGTTTTATAAGTTTAACATTTGATGAATTAACAAAGCAATTATATTTGTTCACACTTTTATTAGATTAAACGGCTTAAGCAATGCGGTTGTTCTACAATTGAAGATACTTCTGATTTAATGCTTCAATTATTGTTTACTGACTTATGTGGCTCCTTGTATAATTGTGAGGGAAAAATTAAAATAAATTTATTTTTATGGATCCAACAATTCATGGCATTATTATTGGTAATTATTATCATAATAATAATTATACATAAAATATTTGAATAATGTTTTTATATTTTATAGATACAGCCTTGTTTAAGCATCTAGAAGATACAGAACAAAAAGTAGTAAGAAAAATAAAAAAAATTGTTTGAGGTTAGCACCAACAAGAATTAATAGTAAAATAGGCCAAAAATATCACAAAACAAAAACATAATTATATATTATTAGCTATTATTTACTTAAATTAAAGTAAAAAGACAAAATATCAATTAGATATTTATATTTTATACTAATATAAATGTGATAGATACTATTTTATAACATTAATTTTGAATACCATAAGTATTAATTTTGTATTTTGATTTTTCATTGCATATAAATGGTTTTTAAATGCATACTATGCAATATTTTTATGTTAAATTTTATAGTAAAATAGTATTTATAGTTGTGAACCTGTTATAGTATTAATCGCTTAAAATTGCTGTGTATTTATTTTTGTTTATATGCATATTTTATTTCTTAAAAAATTGTATATATTGATTTTAAGATTAAAAACTATGGTTGAACATCAATCTTGTATACTTTATAAAATATGTTAAAAATAATGAAAATAAAATACATTTTTTTTTACATATTTATTATTTTATAGGGTATATTCTACAGAATAAGAACATAATGCATACTTCTAAGGTTTTTTGAACACATAAATCCAGTCTCTAGCTATAACTGACAAAAATGTTTTTTAAATTAAAGTACTTAACTAAAACCTTACTACCACATACTACTATTTTTCCCTAATAACTTATTTTTAAAATTACTAATATATTGTAATATAATAATAGTAATATTTTATATCATTTTTATACCAAATATATTTTAATTTCAATGATAATATTTTCTGTTACTGTTTTTATTATTTATCTCCATTAATGTACCTAATTATTAAGTATAATGTATGACTTGAATAGTCTTAAAATATCTAATAAATTAACTGTTATTATACTATTATACTAAAATATGCATCTATTAGATATATAATAAATTAGATATTATAGTAATCTATTAAGTTCAAACTACTATAATTTCTGTTAAAACTATGTACCCAACATGATTAAAATTTGATGTTTGATGTCATTATGTTATACTCTTATAACACTACTATGTATGTAAACATACATTTTGCTTAATTAAACATTTTCCATTTGTAATTAATCAATTAATCAACTAATGCAAGAGTAATAAAATATTAAACAAAATAAAAATTTAAATATTATTTAATTTAGCGGCAAGTGATAGTGTAATTTGTTGTTTATTCCAAGCCAAGTGGATATGACATTTTTCATCCATGATAGTGATATAAACCGTTTTCGTTTTTACTGATATAAACCGTTTTTTTTTACTGTCTGGTTCGCTGTTTTACTTATTATCTATAGTTTTTTCTTAACTTATTTCTTACGTACTAACATCTCTTATAAAATATTCATACATATAATACAACAACACCAATATTATATAAATTGCTAGGTATTAAGAATATTATTTTTAAGACCATCATTTTTTACGGAAATGTGGACAATTTTAGTAAATATTGAAAAATGTATCAACATTTCTTAATTCTTTTAAGCACCCATCATCAACAGTATGTCAACTATGCACAAAAGCTGTTGGACTATTTTATAAAAACATTTGAGCAGTTATATGGATCTCACTTAATTTCTTTTAATGTTCATGGATTATTACATTCAACAGAAGATTATAAAAATATGGCTTCTTGATAATTGTAGCACTTTTCCGTTTAAAAATTATATGGAATATCTTAAAAGAATGCTTCATAAACATGATAAACCTTTACAACAAGTTGTAAAACAAAATGAAGAACAATGTAAAAGTATCAAGAATAATAATGAAAAAAATAAAGATATATTAAATTTAACTGAAAAGAACCTAATTGTTATGCTTTAACTAAACAAGGAGAAGTTATTAAAATTGATTCAATTATTAAATCTAAAGAAGATCATTCAGACACAGATGATAATATTATTGGAAGAATATTCTTAGTTTAATATGATTTTTTTGAAGTCCCCTTAAAATCGTCCAAAATCGATATTTTTATAGTAGATAATATTTCTGAAAATTCAAAACAATGGACAAGATCAGATATAAAAAATAAATTATTATTAATAAATGTTGAAAATAAACAAGTAGTTATACCTATTTTACATAATTTTTAATGCATCTACCTACTAGGTTCAATATTTCTCTTATTTTATATAATTTTTTATTACCTATTATGTTAGTATTTCTATTATGTATTTAGTTTTACGTTAAATTATTTTATATTATTTTCATTATTTTATTTGTATTTTGTTAATATTATACAGGGTGATTTTTTTATCAAACAACACTCATTATTTCCAAAAGTATTCATGTTTTTGAAAATATTTTTTTACATAGTTTCAAATTGTTAAAAAAAACAATATTTTTATATATTTTTTATCCTTATAATTTTTTAAGTTTTTTACTTTTTTGAATGACAACATAGATTTTTAATTTCATATTCCGAACTAGAATAATTTTTTGAGTATTTTGATACACAAAAATCGAATTTAAGGTGATTAGTTTGACGCGGTCCCGCGCAATAGCTGTTTGAATACAAACGACCTTTGCGCGGAAACCCGCGCCGTCACTGATCTGTTCAACCGCCAATCGACGACGGCCGACACCGACGAGCGATAAGCTCGTCTGGAATTGTCAACCGCCCGTACCGCGAACCGGCTCGTATCACACACTAGTTTTTCGACCGTCCCGACGGACACTACACCGCGGACCCGAAACCCCCACGCCCACCATCATCACCGAAACCGAACGGCTATTCTTTTCTTTTTTTTCTAACGTTAACTGGCTCAGTTTTCTTTTGTTAAGTCCCACCTACGGTGAGACATTTGTTTTTGCTTTATTATTTGCACTTTGTTTTTCTTAAATACACGGCGACCACACGCCACTACTACCAAACGCAGTGCTTGTTCTTTTTTTTTTTGTGTTTCCTCACGTGTCATCACCGCTGTGCGAACCGGCCTTGCGGCTAACATCTAGGTCCGCAACAAGTTTATGAGTTATACTTATTCAAAGTTTATAGAAGCGGAGTAGTGGACAAACATTTTGCGGGGTAACCCCGTACCACTCCACTCCGCGCAGCTAAACTTTAAATACGTATAACTCATAAACTACTCACCCTAAATTTGATTTTTATGTATCGAATTACTCAGAAAATTATTCTGCTTTGGAATATGAAATTAAAAATCTATGTTGTCATTCAAAAAAGTAAAAAACTTAAAAAATTATAAGGATAAAAAATATTTAAAAATATAATTTTTTTATAAAAACGTTGTTTTTTTAACAATTAGAAACTATGTAAAAAAATAAATCTATGTAATTTAATCATTCTAAGTATCTATATAATTGAACTTAATTTTAAAAATGTATAGTTTTATAATTTCAGAATCAACAGCAGATGATTCTGACCACGATAAAGATTTTGTACCAAAAGATATTTTTACTCAGCTTTTGCATGATGATGATGAAAATAATCCAAGTAATACTGTTATAGATCAACTGGTCAAAAGAATCATTGATGAAAATTCTAATCAATCCACAAAAAAAATGAAATTGGCCCATGCATCTACCTCATTTTGTAGGACCACAATAAGCAAAGATGAAAGTATAATCAATACTTATAATTCATCACATCCTGAAATATTTATTTCTCCATCTACATCAACATCACCAAATAATGAAAGTGATCAAGATATGTGGTCTTATCAGTTTATTATAACTTACCTAAATAATACTTTTTATTATTTTATTTTGCTTAAACATTGACTTCATTGTTTGTATTAATTGGAGGTTAATATTATGTTTCAGCATTTAAAAAGTTTTTAAAAAGATCTCTTATTGCTTTAAAATATGACATTGAAAATGTGCATAGACGTCTAGATGGACTAGAAATGTTACTTGATAAAATCAATGAAAAACTTTTAATATATTATACTTTCTGTGCGGGCCGGGTGCGTATAATTATAATACGCGCGCCCGGTCACCGAAATACTTCGTACGCCGAACGCACACACCGATCGACTTGTGTACGTGTGTATATGTGTATAGCAACTCAAAGGAAGTGGACGGGGTCGCCGAGCAAGACCAGAGAGTGCTAGTGTGTGGTGAGTGTAGGTGTGTATATGTGTGTGGTGTGTAGACTTAAAACTAAAATAAAAGGTAACACGGTGTTTGGTAACTATAGGTTGCTGTATAATACAAATAATTCAAAAAAACACAATATAATAAATAAATCACAGCAACCCAAAAGGTTTAAAAATATAGCAATATGGCCCTCTTGGCCACACACACAATGATATAATAATATATTAATTAATAATAATAATAAAACTCACAGATTGTGGAGCGCAGGCTGGCCAGCTGGTCCTAGCTATATAATAAAAAGATTTCACTCACACACACACAAATATAAAATATAATAACAATAATAATAATTAATAATATTTGACACACACACTATGTCGTAACAATATAATAATAAAAATACAATAATAAATAAATGTGGCAATTTGCGCTCGCATAAAACAATATAATAATTGGTCGGTGTGGCGATTCGCGCCCACACAAAATGTAAAAAGGTGGCGATTCGCGCCCACACAAAATGTAAAAAGGTGGCGATTCGCGCCCACACAAAATGTAAAAAGGTGGCGATTAGCGCCTAGCACAATATAAAAATCTTTAAAGAAAATATGGCGATTAGCGCCTAGCGAAATATACAATATTTTTACGGCGATTTGCGCGCGTAGAATAAAAAGCTATTGTGGTTATTGTTCACACACTGGAACTGGACTGTCGGCTTGGGCGGCTGTGCTAATTAATGTCTCGCGCAGCCGATGCGGCGGCGGCGATAATTTGCTTATAATCTACATATTATATAACTCACAGATAAACAAAACAGAAATAATAACATAAAAATAAATAGTGATATCTTGTGTTGTGTGTGTGTGTGTGTGTGTGTCGATCGGCGGCGGCTCGTAACCGGCGCGCGCGTATATACGCTTTAATACGTATTTATATGCTATTTGGCTTCAACACTTTCCATATAATATTTAATTATATCCCAGTAAACATGTCAAGGCTACGAGACGTCAAACTTGGGTATATATGTCTATGTGGAAGTCTCGAATGTCTATGAATTATGTACGTCTAGTAGAATACTTCTATTAGACATATAAAACAATGATTATTGTAAGCGTATTTTTGTAGGTAGCATAATTATGTATAATAGACGTATTATATTAAGATTTTATAGCTGCTTGGCGCTTGCCGCTATAGCAGCACTGCTGCTCAGTGGCGCCTGGGTCTTAAAAAAATGGTGGTTCAAATCCGTGACACGTCATTTGATCCGATAAATAATATCCGGAGACAAATGATCCTATAGATAATACCCCGGCGACAAAATTACCGGCATCAAAAATATCCCGTGACAATGATAACCGGCGATAATCAGTTTTCTGGTTTTCGTGTTGTATACAGCACATTAACACCTGTAAGGTCTTATTAAACGTTTATCGACGAAAGTTTTACTTTTAATAAAATTAAATATGCCACTCACATTTGTTAAGAGTCAAAAAGTAAAAATCTTTTATTATTAAATGGTTATTTACATAATATACATCAAAAATACGATGAAAAAATTGTGTGGCGTTGCACGGACTACAAAAAATTTTCTTGTAAAGGCCGATGTCATATTACAACAGACAGTGAATCAGGTATTAAATTATGTTTAATTAAATGCAATTATAATTTTAAAAAAAATCTATAAAATCATTAATTCTGAATGTACGATAATTATTACAATTTAAAACCACAATGGTTATTATTCCTACATTAATTTAATTCTTAAATAAAGATTCAAAATAAAGATTTCGAAACACCACTTGAAAACGTTTATATAGACTTGCATATATTATGTACTAAAAACTAACAAAATATGCTCTAATAAATGTAAAATATGCCAATAAACCACTAAAATTTAATTTTAATTTAATTTTTTTTTTTTTTTGATTGTCTAACGATTGTCATCCGTTATGTATGAGTTGATATCAGTAAATTCCAACTTCGATAGTACAATAGTCAATAATACACGTTAAATACCCGACTAAAAATAGAATAGTTTCGATGAAACTATACAAGTCATGGTTTTAGATTTTTAGATTACCTAACCAAAAAATGTAAAAAAAAAAATGTCTTTTTTGTTTTTTTACTATATTATTATTTTGGTTAGGTTAGGTTATTATAACAAATTTTGGTTGATAGGACGTGGAATTAGCGACACAGTTTCAGCTATCTTAATTTAAAATATACGTATTACCTACATGTAAAATATTATATATAAATTAATAAAATAATAATAATAATAATATTAAATTTTGTAAATGCATGTTTGTTGCATATATGTTAATGATTTCTACTGCATATTTGTAGTATATTTTAATGATTTTTACAGCATATTATATGGTATATTTTGGTACTTTTTAGTGCATATAAATCCTATAGTAATATATTATATATATTTAAAAAAAAATTTTAGGGGAGATTATAAAAAAAAACGGATCATTGTCATTCACCAAATATTGCTCAAGTCGAAGCTAAAAAGGTGGTTAATTCTATGAAAGAAACAGCTGCAAATGAACAAAAAAACACAAGAAATATTATCAGCGAAAATCTCGTAGATGTGCCTGTTCCGGTAATAGGACAATTACCTACAACTAAAGCGCTATCTAGAATCATTTAGAGAACGCGAGTAATAAAAGAAAATCCACCAATTAATCCTAGTCACGTAAACGATTTGATCATTCCTGATTTATTCAAATATACTAAAAAAAAAAGTTATTTTTAACTTATGACAATGAAAATAATGAAAACAGAATTCTAATATTTTCGACTCAGTGTAATTTGATTGAGCTTCAAAAATCCGATAATTGGTTTGGCGATGGAACCTTTAAATCGGTCCCATCTATTTTTTCACAGTTATATACTATACATTGTCATAAAAATGAATCTGTATTACCATTAGTTTACGTTTTAATGACTGATAGAACAAAAGCTTCATATACAGAAGTATTAAACCAATTGTTGAAATGTAAGCCCGATTTTGATCCAAAGTCAATACAAATTGATTTTGAGCAAGCGTTTATTTCTGCATTTCAAGACATTTTTCCTAATGCAATAATTAATGGATGTTTTTTTCACTTCTGTCAGTGTGTTTGGCGTAAAATACAATCATTAGGGTTACAAAAAACGTATTCTGAAGACTCAACATTTGCTCTTCAAGTAAAACAGTTGTGTGCTTTGGCGTTCGTACCTGTACACGATGTAGTATATGCATTTGAAGAACTTATAGAGTCAGAATACTACATAGAAAATGAATCTATTTTCCAACCCATCCTGAACTACTTCGAGGATACTTGGATTGGACGTCCTGTACGGAGGAAAAGAAGAAGTCCAATTTTTAAATTAAATATATGGAATGTATATGAAAATGTTTTAATGAAACTACCAAGAACGAATAATGCAGTAGAGGGGTGGCATAATGCATTTAATTCTTCCATAGGAGTTCATCATACAACAATATGGAAATTTATTAATTTTATAAAAACTGAACAAAATTTGGTAGAAGCTAAAATAGAAAAAATTAACTTAGGAGAAAGTCATGCATCAAAAAGAAAAAAATATAAGGATTTGGACCAGCGAATAGAAAATGTTGTATTAAATTACCAAAGAGGTGATATATTAAATTACTTAAAAGGTATTGCTCATAATTTCAATTTTTAATCATTAAATTGTACATATTTATCATAGAAAATCAATATATTTATCCAACAATTATTATACTTACATTTATATTTTATTTATTTTACATTATTATTTTTTTGACTGTCAATAATTTTGATTTTATATTATTTATTTATCATTGAAAAACAATTTATTTATATTTTTATTACAATATTATTATTTTTTTTTTTGACTGTCTATAATTTTGATTTTATATTATTTATTTATCATTGAAAAACAATTAAATTTTTACAGTCAATAATTTTAATTAATTATTTAAAAATACCGGATATTTTTAACCCGGTTAATTTGAGTACAGGATATTTTTGCACCGGATCTAATGACGCGGATCATTTGTCGCCGGATATTATTTACCGGATCAAATGCCTTTTTTTTTTTTTTTTTTTTTTTTTTCCCCCGGTTTAAATCGCGAACCAGGGAGGGAAGTAGGTTTCCCCATTGCTGCCTCCCTGGACGCATCGTTTATTGGACAAACAACTACTTAAAACTACTAACATTGGAGTACAGACATACATTTACAAATATACTTTAACAAAATTTAGGGGCCTCTAACCACCCAGAGCGGCCATTCGGCCCACAACAAAGAAGACTTAACTAAGTTTCAAAAAAAAAAAATAAAAGTAATTGTTGTAGTGGGAACTAGTTATCCGTCTGCCTCTCCCGCTCCAACTCCTCTTTTCTGCTCATGATCGCCTCCACCATATCCATGAACTGGACCCTGCGATTGTTGGCTGCAACCATTAACCTCTCCCTGGATAATTGGTCATCTGGAAGTCCCGTTCTCTCTAGACCACAGAGGAAGTCCACCACATCCTCGGGACGCAACGGCCTCCCCAGTGACGACTCCAATCCGCGTCTCTCGCCGCACCAATAGACGCACACAGTGAGGGTGTGTTCAGCATCGTCTACCTCAGCCAGACACAGAAAACAAGCCGGGCTATGTGCCCTCTTCTTGGCCACAGGTATTTTTGGAACGAGCCGTGGCCCGTGAGAATTTGAGCCAGGTGGAAGCTCACCTGATCTGGTCCGTGGAACCACCACCTGGACAGGTCCGGGATCAAGCGTTTGGTCCAGGCTGCTTAGGTGGTCGATTCCCATAATGCCTGCCAACGTCGGATTAAATCCGCCGTGACCTCCTTCCGGTCCAGCACCGCACCATCCCTCCTGGCCATCGCAGTTTTCTTCCTCGCCAGAGCTAGCACTGTAGTAGGGGGCATCTTGGACAGGACAAGCGAGGCCATGTCAGAAACTGTGCGGTAGCATCTAGCCACCCTCAGTGCCGCACACCTCTGCGCTTGTAGGAGCGTGTTGCACGTCTTCTTTAACGTTAGGGCCGTTTCCCAGATTTCAGCACCATACAAAAGGCGGCTCATGACGACGCTCATCAGTAGACGCCTCTTGGACTGCGTCGGACCGCCAACGTTTGGCATAAGCCTGCCGAGGGCCGCTGCCGCCTTCCTTGCCCCCGCCGCCACAGTGGAAGTATGGTCCACGAAGGACAATCTAGTGTCCAGCCGTATTCCCAGATATCTAATCGCTCGTTTTACCGGTAAAGTGGGCCCCAGGACAGAACCCTGCGGTACGCCACATGTGGCAGGAATGTGCGTGTTCTCACTGGTTAAGAGGATCCTATTCTCCATATAGGACCTCAAAATTTTTACGAGATATTGGGGAACCGCCCATCTCCGCAGGGCCTTGTCAATAAGGAGCCATGGCGCTGAGTTAAAAGCGTTTTTAACGTCGAGGGAAACAACAACACACACATCCCTGTCTTGCACTGGACCACGATTGGTAGCCCGGGCTGCGCCCAGCACCTCCTCAACGGCTCCCGAGGTAGATCTGCACCGCCTAAATCCGTGCTGGGATTCGCTGAAAGCGCCAACTCTGGCTATGTGCGGCTCCAACCTGTTCAGCAGCACCCTTTCAAAGACCTTGCCGGCTCCGTCCAACAGGCTCAGGGGTCTGTAGCTGGAGGGTTGGTCGCGCGCCTTTCCTTGCCCCTTATAGAGGAGGACGAGTTTAGCGTGTTTCCACCGGGCTGGGAACGTCCCAGTGTTTAAGCACTCGTTGTAACATCTAACGAACACGTCGGAGAATTTGGTAAATACAAACTTGATGACTTCATTCGGTACATGGTCCGGACCAGGTACCTTCCTTGGTGGCAGTCAATCGACAGCCGCGGTGACTTCTTGCGTTGTAACCGGTGGTACAAGGGGGGAGTCGGCCAGAAGCGAGGAAAGGTCCGCAATCACCGTGGGCTGTTGTAGCACGATAGGGACGTGTTCCCAGGAGATGGGGGGTGACTCAGGGAAGAGTCCCCGGGCCACACGGGCAACCATTGCTGGGTCCAGGTCCGGGGCCCGACGTCCGAGTCTCTTCGTCACCAACTTGTAGGGAACACCCCAAGGGTCGTTCTCCACAGAGCGACAGAGTTCACGCCAGCATTCTTCCTGAGCTTTCCTTATTGCGATCTTCAGATTCGCTCTCGCCTTTTGGTATGCTTCGTTCTCCGGTTCCCTAGATGGGACAATGGATCGGCGACCGGCCCTTTGGTACGCTCTGCGTGCAGCGATGGTGGTCTTCCGCAGGGCCACGATCTCACTATTCCACCAGTGGACCTGGCGCTTACCGTGGACAAACGACCTGCGGGGCATAGCCGCGTCGCACGTCCTCGTCAGTAGGACGTTTAGACGGTCGGCATGATTGTCGGCCGACGCACCAGTGGGGAGCAAGGGGGGCGCACCCACCAACGCCCAGTACAGCTCAACCGCCGCAGGATTAAGTTTTCTGGTTGACCAGCCAAGGATTGGGACTCCGCGCGACCTGTCCATGTCGGATGGAACTCGCGGAACACCGACGGTGTAGGTTAAATATGCGTGGTCGCTGGCCGAGTACGTCCCGTCAAGCACTGTCCAGTTGGTAACCAATGGATGGTTGCCGGGTAAGGGCCTCGCCAGCGTGACGTCGATGACCGATGTACAGGGTTGGGCAGTATCTTCGATACAAGTATCTTAGATACCTATCTTAGATACAATTGTATCTTGTATCTTGTATCGCGATACAATTATATAAAGTATCGAGTATCTTATATCGCGATACTTCAAAACAAAGTATCTTGTATCTAGTATCTCGATACTGCTTTTTTAGTATCTTGTCCTTGGAAATTATTTTTCAGTACCGATAAATCATAAATATAATATATATGTGATAACTGATATATATATATATCTGTAACACACGCACATTGAATTGGATTTTACGTCTGTACCTTATTAGATATCCATAATTTTACATATATAGACATATAGTCTATTATATTATACCTTTCGCGATAAAGTAGGTATTAAACACGATTAAATTAGTAGATTAGATTTTTACACAGACACTGCCGGTTACAAAGGTGTTCTGTCTTCTGTGGACGTCATTATGTGACGAACATTTTCCCTTTATATACCTACTATTTACTAAAATATTTATTGTCAGAGTGTGTTATATTGTTATATATTATTATATTAATATGTCTGAAGTAAAAAATAATTTGTCTATTCCACTAATATTGGATGGAAAATATTTTAAAATAAAAAAACTACCAGAGACGGAAAATGAAAACATCAAAGCAGAATGTGTTCTCTGCAATGATGTTAAAAAGCAATATAGCGGCACATTAAGATCCACTTCAAATTTTCGCATTCATATCAAGGTAAATTTATCAATTATTAATATTTATTATTTATTTATATATATTATATTTATATAATGTTGTTTTAAATTTCAGAGAATTCACAGTAATGTTCTGGAAGAATTCGAAAATTATATTAAAACTGCTGTTAATGAACGTCGTAGTACAAAAAGAAATTTAACCCAAGATTCTAACCCAAACACACCTAAACAGCAGAAATTACATTTGTATTTAAACGATCAAAAAAACGAGTCCAAACAAAAAACGTTTGATAAAAATCTTTTAAATTATATCATATGTAGCATGAAGCCATTATCATCGGTTGAAGACGAACATTTTATTAAGATGATTAATGGTACTAATTAATGGTATCAATGGTATTAATGTTGAGTATTGACGTATTATTTTTGTATATTATATACTAAGTCACTTAGTATACTATTAGTATTACCTATATCATATTGAATGGCGGACAATTTCCCCCGGACATTTTCCCCCCGACTGTTTTTGGTGTAGTAGGACATTTTCCCCCCAACATATTTTCGATGCGGACATTTTCCCCCCATTTTTTTTTTAAGTTTATTATTTAATATTTAATAAGAAATTATTTTTTCCAGTAAAATATACAATATTACAAAACATATCATTTTTATGTCGAAATTTTTAATTTATTTTACTTGTATACGATTTTTTTTATGTCTTATTATATTTATGAAAAAAAAATGAAATTTTTAACTTATTTTACTTGTATACAATTTTTTATGTCTTATAATATTTATGAAAAAAAAAAATGAAATTTTTAACTTATTTTACTTGTATACAATTTTTTATGAAAAAAATAATTTCTTATCAAATAATAAATAATATTAAATTATTAAATCATAAACTTAAAAAAAAATGGGGGGAAAATGTCCACATCGGAACATTTTTCGGGGGGAAAATGTCCTACTACGCAAAAACAGTCGGGGGAAAATGTCCGGGGGGAAATTGTCCGGATACCATCATATTACTGTTAATCAGTTCAAATTAGTATAAAGACCGTTTAATTATGTATTATTTTTAATAATAAGATAAAATATATAAAATTATTGTTATATATTATTATTAAAGCTGCATAATATATAATAATATTATTGTATATAGTATATAAATATAATACTATACGCCCATACGAGAAATTATGAAAATTAATCCTACAACGCATAGCTTTTTGTGTTTTTCTAATGACTTAATAGATATTGATGGTACTTTAAAAATATTTTCAAGAAGAACATTAAGCCGTCGCATTCTAGAAAATTATACGTTTATTTATGAAAAATTAAAAAATCTTTTTGAATCTGATCCTAGACCTAGTTTATGCACAACAGCCGATATTTGGTCAATAAAACATAAATCATTTATGGGAGTTACAACACATTGGGTATATTTTTATTTTTATTTTAGTATGTAAACTAATATAATATTTACTATAAATTATAATATTTATAATAAATTTCAGATTGATGAAACCACATTAACTCGTTTTAGTTGTGTATTAGCCTGCAGGCGATTTCGTGGCTCTCACACATACGACAAAATTGCTGAATTGCTCCATGAAATAATATGCGAGTTTTCAATTGAAAGAGAACAGTTGATTTCAACTGTTACAGACAATGGCTCAAATTTTGTCAAAGCATTTAAAGATTTTGGTTGTGAAATAGACTGCAATTTCCAAACTAATGATTTAGAATTCAATGGTATGAAAAAATATATAAATTCATCTATAGTTTTTGTTTTTGTTTTAATTAAATTGTTTTGAATTCGTAGATGATAGAGAAAATACAGATGAAGAAGAAAGTACGGATCAGGCTACATTTGAAAGTATCGAAGTAGATGACATTATGACACAAGGAACTACAATTGTTTTGCCTCGTCATTTACGCTGTGCAAGTCACACATTGAGTCTTATTGCCACTACAGATTTTAACTACATTTTAAAAGGGACTCCAGCATCTAGAATCAACCATTCTGTTATGGGTAAATGTACAACACTCTGGAATTTGTCACGAAGACCAAAATCTTCAGAAATTATTCATAATATATTAAATTGTTCGCTAAAATATCCATGTCCAACTCGGTGGAATTCTCTTTATGACAGTATTACACAGCTTTTGAAATACAAAGACAAATTAAATTTAGTATTAAAAGAATTAAATGTTAAATATACTTTAAAAGAAATAGATTTGGAATATTTAGAGGAATTAGCTGCGTTGTTAAAGCCTATTGCTGGTGCCTTAGACTTTTTGCAGAGTGAAAATCAATGTTACTACGGTCAACTTTTACCCACATTATTTTCACTTAAAACTAGATTAGAAATGTTAAAAGAAAAACATTTTCGTCATTTAGCTAATATGATAACACCGTTGGTTAATTCTTTAGTAAAACGATTTAACGATTTTTTTGAATTATCTCCCAGTATAAATGAAGCTATTTTAGCAACTTGTTTCCATCCATGTTTTAAGTTAAGATGGATCTCAAATGAATATGACCACGAAAAAAATAGAATTCAAAACCTATGTATAAATGCTGCAGAAAATATTTTTAATAATGATGTTGCTAATAACTCAAATTATAGCGATGAAGATGACGAAAATTTTATTATTTTTTCATCGCAACCAGTAGCTAAAACTGTTAAAAAAGCTGACTTGGAAGTAGTTACTTTTTTTAATGATAAAAGTAAATCGTTAAATATCCTTAACAATTATCCTATTGTAAAAAAACTTTTTATTAGATTTAATACTAGCTTGTGCTCTTCGGCACCCGTAGAACGAATGTTTTCCATGGCAGGATTTATTAATAATCCTACCAGAAACAATTATCCGATTCAACTTTTGAAAAACTTGTATTTTTAAAAGGAAACAAAGATAAATTATCTTTATAATTTATCTTTGTTTCTTAATTATTAAAAAATTAATGACGTTATGACGTACAATGTAGGTACTATTTAAATTTAAATTCAGACTGGCTTATACTGTTATTTATTATAATAAATTAGAATTTAGGACATTATGTTATTACTAAAATTATTTTTATTATGTATTTATGTAATTTTAATTTAGAATTATTATTGATGTAATTATTATTATTTAATTGTTCTGTAATTGTATTGTGGTTATTGCATCGTTGACGACAACAAGATTACGTAATGTCGTAATTGATTTATTTTATTATTACTGAATAAGTGTCAATTTTTATTATTTTATTTGCCATATTTAACGAAGTGGTCATCCTCATAATAATAAACATATTTTTTTTTATAAAACCAGTGACTAATTTTATTAAAATGTATCGAATATATAGTATCGCGATACTCTAAAGCCAAGTATCTAGTATCTTGTATCGCGATACTCCAAAGCAAAGTATCTTGTATCTAGTATCTCGATACTGCTTTTTTAGTATCTTGCCCAACCCTGCCGATGTAGCATTGACTCAACTGTAAGTGGGGGTGGAGCCCCTATTGCAAATAGTGAGGTCAAGGGTAGAAACCAAGTCCGACAGGAGCGATCCCCTCACGTCGTCATTTGCCGATCCCCATCCGGCAGAGTGGGCATTAAAATCGCCGGCTATCACGAAGTTCACCTGACTGGTAGTCCGCCGGCGTATGGACGCCTCTAGGCCCGTTAAGAAAGAATCATAATCCTCCAGAGAACAGTTTGGGCTGCAATAGCAGCTTTAGAAGACGGTACCCTCGACCACGGCCCAGGCAAAACCAAGACCAGCACCGTGGTCAGTAATGGGTGGCCGAGGGTTACCCGTGACGAGGATAGCCGCTTTTTCGTCAACGCTATTCACCCACCGCTCAGCATCTCCCATGGGCCTGTAGTAGTCACTAATGATTGCTATTTTTGCACTAAGTTCCTTCATTGTCTGAAGTAACAGTTGCTGGGCGGCCCAGCAATGATTCAAATTTATTTGGACGACGTTAGTCCTGCCCGAGCAGGCTGCGTTTGTGTTGCTGGCGATCGGACTCATCATAATGATTTATCCCTGACAGCGCCAACGAGCTTCGCAAACTCCTGCGCGGCTGCAGCGGTGGCGCAACAGCCAGCCACTAAATGGCCAGCTTCGCCACATCGCCTGATGCACGACGTTCTGTCAGGGCCATCAGACAACTTCGCCGTATGGCCAAAGGCGAGACAGTGGAAGCAGCGCGTTTTTGCCTCTGCCAGCCTCACCCTGCAGCTGACTAGGCCCACGCGTAACCTGCCAGCATCAACGATTTTCCGCGACGCGTCGAGCGGAAGAGACACGAGTGCCGTTTGAGTTCCCCTAAACCGTTTCTTAAGGCCGACTGCCTTTAAAGTCTCCGCTCCGGTACCAGTAGCGTTGGCCACCGCTTCAAGCACCTCCTCGGAACTGGACCACTGGTCAAGATCCTTAATCTCGAGGAGGGCCCTCTGTTGCAGGGTCCGGACGGCTACCTCCGAGCCCGCAGTCCTGGCAAATTCGGCTCTGACCGCATCAAGCCTGGCCTGGCCACCCCGAACTTCGATTAAGAGGCCGCCAGACTTAGCTTGCCGCATGCCCCTAACACTGTCACCAATAACTGCTGGGTCCACTCTCACACGAATCTTCCTGGCCAGCGCCGGAAAATCGTCCGCCTTGATCTCCACCAGTAATGCCGACGGGCGAGATCGAACCCTAGGATGCTGGGTCTCACTTGAAACTTTGGGCTCCGCGTTTCCAGGCAAATCGGCGGGCACGGTCGGCTTCTGTAGGGTACTTCTCTTCTTCCTCACAACTTCAGTCCAGCTGGGACCTGACAGATTCGCAGGATACTGTTCATCACCCCGACCAGGGGGGGGCATATCCCACCAGCACGGCGACTGAGTCTCCATATCCTTCTTCTCGGTTACAGCTGGCTCCGCGACCGCAATTGTCGATGCTTTGGCCACCTCCTCCTCCATAACAATATCCACTACCTCATTACAGGATCTAGTGACCTGTTTCCGACTGTCCTTGAAGACTTTAAGAACCGACAGTAGATCCTGGACGGCGTTCTTGATATGCTCTCTAACCTCTCGTCTTTTCAATAACGCACTCTAGTAACCCTGCTTTATTTATCAGCGATTTGAACGCGCTGTCCTGCGCCAGTAGCTGTTTACCAAGCTCCTTTACGGTCCCGAAGGTGGAGGCTTGAGCGGCCCCGGTCTTCGCGAAATTCCTTCCTAAGCACGATTCCGACGTAGTCGTAGCGGGGGTGGCTTTACGATCACCGTCGACCATTGAGTCCATGGCAAGGGGGAGGTCCGGCGACCCTTGCCCCCTTTGCTGCTACCACTCGCTCATGAGAACCAAGAAGACGGGAATGGGCTGCCAGGAACGAAGGTGTTAGCTCCCACTCAATAATCCTGGAACTCGTGCCGACGGATCCCTGTTCGACCCAGTCTCTGGACCGGCGTCTATGTAGTCCTGGGCACCACCTGGAAGTTCCTTGGGCACAAAAGGCCCAGCAGCCCCTAAGGGGGGGGAATCCCTTTTCCCAGATCCCTCCGAATTGACCCAAATTTGGAGGGGACGGTCCTGGTGGGCCCCTGAAGGCGTGCACCGAGTTTGGTCGAAATCCCTTCACGGGGAGCCGAGATCCCTTGGAAGAGATTTTAGACCCACGGACTATGGCAGGACTTTTAAGAAGGTTCTAAGGCAAAATGATTGCGGTTAGAACGGGCTCTGTAAGTCGAATCCCCCGGTAGTTATACTTAACTGAAAAAACGCCAAAAGGATGGGGGGGAAGGTCACTTTTCATATGTAGTGCGCACGCGCGCGCTGATGCCGGTTTTGATGTCCCCGTCCGTCCGCGACGCTTTGCTCCCGTTATATGGGGGAAGAACTGATTACCTCCGTGGTGGAGGTACTTTTAAAAATCCCGCCGGGGACAGTTGTCGCCAACTCACCAACCAGATGTCAGACCGCAGAAGTGGTAACGTCACCGGATACGTCAAGCCAGCTCGCGCGGTCGTTCGACTTGCCGTTCGTCAGCAATCCGTCTCCAACGCAGCGAGCGGAAAAGCGGGTTTTCCCGGTAAATAAGACACCTAGCGCCGCGCGCGGTGCATCAGGGGCCACTCGGATGTGTGGGCGATTTTAATTGGGCCGACTCAAAAGCGACACCGACCCGAACGCGCACTTTTTACCGGAAGACCGTGACGTGCGTAACACGGTAGCGGTACGCACTTACGGCACGGAAAAAATACAATAACTACGTGGATATTCGACCGATTTACGCGCAGTTTGAAAGTATCGCTGCAGAAGGACGAACTGCGTCGATCTATACCATGCGCGTAAAAAACTGCGAACTATTTGCACTGAAAACAAGAATTTTCACGGGAGCGACACGGGAGTACGTCCGAACACCACAACAGCCACCGCTGAACTACTATCAAAACGGTCTTTAATTGCCGTTGAAGCTTCATCTATTGTACAAAAGTATGTTTTGATTTTAAATCTTTTCACTGGATCATCAATAGTTTCGTCATACGCATTTTCTCCAGGCATCCTTTTTTCTTTCTATTTTGGTTTGTTGGCAACATTGTAAATTCATATTGACTTTTTGAAATGAAGTTTGTAGCTTCATTATTAAGTTTATTAAACTCGTCATCACAACGTAGATTTTTTCCATTGCTACCTGTATGCTAGTTACAGCACCCAATAAATCAATGTCCGGAGATTGAAATGTTTTTGTAATTGGATAAAGGATATTAAACATTTTTGTGAATGTTAAAGCTGTTAATATAAATCTTTGGGTAAATAAAAAGTCAACAAGACCATTTGCCTTGCAGCGCAGTTTAAAATCTGATTTTTCGGTTTCTTTTATGTTTTCTAAAGCTTTAATAATATCATCAAAAGTTATTAAAACAGTTTTCAGAGCATTAGAAAAAGATGACCACCGAGTAGTTTCAACTCTTTTCAATCTCCTTACTCTCTCCTTGGGATTTCTTTTTTTTTGGCAGTTTTCAAAAAATGCTAATCGCTTTTTACTACTTGTAATAAAACTATACAAATCTTAAAAATAAATAAATACATTTTTAGAGCTGTATTCTTCGGATGGTTTGTAAATGGTATATCAATATAAGCTACAACAATTATAGACTACGTAATAAGAATGCTTATTATTATTAGTTCTTGGTAGGTATTATGGTTTATGGCTACAAGTCTACAATGTATACAATAATAATAAAAATAATACTACGATAAATAAAATTTGTTCATTAACGAATTACATAATTTTAAAGTACGAACAAGAATTTTGCATCATAAACTATAATATATAATAATACTGATAAAGCTTGAAAAAAATTAGGAAATGTTTTGGGGGGGCTTAGCCCCTAAAGCCCCCCATTTGCGCCTATGGTTGTTTAATTGTTTGGTAGTCGGTTCTTCTTAAGGAATGAAAATCAAATATCAACTCAATTTTGGTAGATGAATTTAATTTATTTATTGATTAGAATACTGAATACCTAGTTAATAAAGCTTTATATGAAGGATCATAAAATATAGTGTTAGAGTAAAACGACTTGATCGATGTGATTTGATCAAAAATTACTTCTAAATAAACTATTTTTTATTCTGATGGCGTAATTGCTAAGCGTTGAAACATGAACGAACAAAGCTAAAACGAGTAAAAAGATCAAAAAGATAATTCGTTAAATCAATATACTGGGGTATACCATAAAGAAACGTATGCGTATACGAAAAAACAATAAGCGATTCGATTTTCAACTATTTCCGCACCCCGATTACGAGGTAAATAAGAACCTTTATAACTCGTCATGGGATTTATAAGTCAGCACTCAAATTTCAAAAAGATTGAACAAAAACTAAATTTCAAAAAATTTGGAAAATACGTAAAATCTAAGTACCAAAAAAGAAAAAGAAAATCATAACTTCCCAACAAAACGTCCGATTTCTTTGGTTTTGGTACCGTTCAATGTTTGACAAAAATGTCTAATAGTTGCGTAAAAAAAAATTGCTCTAATCACCCAAATTCTAAGTGTTCCGTGGCGACAAAGTCCAAAAACTGCAAAATCCTAATTTTCGACTCCAAAAAGAGGGGTAAAAAAGGCTCCTACAGTGTCAACACAAGACGCCGATTTTGATCACCAATCTACAAAAAATCGAACCTGTAAATTTCAGAAACATGGAATAAAAAATAAACATTTTTCAAAATACACATGGGGGGGAGCATAGGACCCTCCGACCACCAAAAGATTTTATGTAAAATAACTCAAAACAAAACTTTTGGTGAAGAAACTATAGGTATCCCTACATTGAAACCCGGCCGAGTAATACTCGACTAAAAAACTCAAATTTCGGAATTCCAAAGCCCCAAAGTGGCGTAAAAACGGCTTTTACGGTCTCGACAAAAGATACTACTTTTAATTAGAATCCTCCAAAATACCTCCCCTTCCCTTAACCACGGTATACTCATGGATTTAGATTTTTTTTTTATTAATAATAATATTTAATTTTTTTTTTATAGACCATTATCTATTCATTTTTAATGCGTTTGTACAATAAAGTATACGAGTTATTAATTGTATATGTTTAATTTTGTCAATTAATTTTGAATAACACCCCACTTTGAAATTCCTAGCAACACGCCTGATTGATACAAGTAGAAGCAGCACTATTATCACATAGTACTGCAGAGAAATACGTAGTATTCATAAGAGTTTAGTCGTTTAGTGAAAATCAGTTCAGATAAATTTTTAAATTCAAAAAACTGTAGGTATATAATTCAATAATTATATAATAATAAGTTGTTGTATATTATTTATGCTTTCATAAGTTTTATATGATATAGGTAGGTAAAAACTAAATTCTTTAGAATCAAAAACCAAAAAAGTAGAAAATATACGTATAAACGTAAAGGTTACAAGAATATAAACTTAAAAATTTAATATGTTCTGGTCCGTGCTGGAATAGTTCCTTTAAGGGGCCTATTTGTGACCTGTTTTTTGTTTAAAAACATGCCTTACACTCGTAGAGTGATCCGATTCCAATAATTTTTTTTTTTATAAGTGAAGCACTTCTTACAGGACGCAGACTTGGCTTTTTAAAATTATATTTCTAAATCATATACCTAATACGATATTGAATATGATCAATTTCACAAGCTTTTGTTATTTTTATAATGTTTGTTTAAAGCAAAAAAAATTAAAGTTCAAATTTCGAAATCCAATTCGCGCTGTAAAAAATTATCCTCGAATTAACAAAAAAAAAAAAAAAATCAAATCTGATCACTCTACAATGCGTGAGAGCAGGGACAGATTAGCAGAATTTTTCGGACCATGAATATTATTTAGACCAGCCCTCTATATTTATAATATTTATATTATACATAAAAACAAATATTACTGGTGTTTTTCATAGGCAATCAGTGGTTCAACTTATTGATAGAGCACCAGAGGAAATTAATAAAGAAAA
Organism: Aphis gossypii; assembly: GCF_020184175.1. Lineage (NCBI taxonomy): Eukaryota > Metazoa > Arthropoda > Insecta > Hemiptera > Aphididae > Aphis > Aphis gossypii. The sequence goes on from NW_026083343.1 coordinate 42,397, forward strand.
AAACTCACAAAAAGTGTACATTATCATTTATCATCTCGTATCAATACTCTTTATAATATATTATAATAATTACAATTTATACACAAAGGTATTACCTTGTATTAATATATCATGTCATAGTATAAATGCAATATAAATTAGAAAAAAAGATAAATAATTTATAATTTTGGAATAAAGGTTTTTTTTATAACAGATGGAATTATCTAAATTTAATTTCATTGACAGTTGTATTATTTTCGTATTAAAATATTGGTTATTTATAAACCATGCGTCGTGCCACTAGCCCCACTACGATAAACAACCAGTTTCGACCGGTTAACCGGTTAACCTAACCTAACCGGGTAACCTTTCGGCGGTGTACTGCTGCTTATGTGCGCGGTGTGGGGTAATATTATAGTAGTACCGATTTAGAACACGGCATGAAAATAATGACAGCCATAGATTCGTAATATTCGTATTTTTGTTTTAGTTATCTATCTAAGTAATAATACTTGATTGGATAATGCGCGGGAAATAGGGTATTTCACATTTTCTACTGTTATGCAGTCTTCATAATATTTCTGTGTTCATCGTTCTTAGTGTTGTGAGTTCATCAATATTATGTCGGTATTATAATAAAAAGTCATTAACTATAATATTAATATATATATACCTAAGTGGCTAAGTGTCCATATTTTATTTATTTACACACGTGTAATAATATACGTAAAATGCAAATGATACATATTTTTGAAGTTCCTGGCATTCGTGCAAATAGTACTGTATACAAAGACGTCGACGATAATGTGTATTGGATCACAAAAAAAATTTTAATTAATTTTAAACTTTATCCAAATCAAAGTATACTGTATAGGTAGTTGATACCTATCTATTGATTTTAAAACTAGGTAAATAATTTTATTAAGATATAAAAAATATGCTGGATATTATTTAGACTTATATATTTTTGGTACCTATAATGGTACCTATAGCTTGGTAAAGAGTGTATCAATATTTTGTAGTTAAAATCTACCTTATGATTGATATAACTAGTGTACCTAGTACCTATATTAATTTGTAAGCTAACACTATTTTTTGTTTTCAAACCCAATTTGAACTTTTTAACTTAATATTAGGTAAACAGTAAAATAATTACTTTCATTAAGATACAAAAATCACTTATACCTATTTCAAACTGAAAACTTCTCCTCGTTACAGCAAATGGTTATTAAAAAACAAATTGGTTTTTACAATTTTAAAGTGAATATTGGGAAAATGAGAACTAACCTAATATACCTATATTGAATAATTTAATAGCAATAGGTACCAAATATGCAAGTAAATGTTTGATAATGTTCATAACATTTTTTTAATAATAATATAGAATATTTTTAAAGTTAATTTTACTTATTTATATTCCTTTAAAATTGTTTAGCTGTCCGGTGTAGTAATCCGACCATATTACTATTTTATTACTTTATTTTTTATTACCTTTGAGCTGATACTATTTGCAATAATTTCATATATCCAATTTATAGATCTAGTATTATATTCTTGTTATATGAATTCGTAGAATTAAGATACGTATATTATTTATATTATTTATAGAGCTAGTTATATGAATATTTAGAAAGCTAATACGCATTTAATAATCGTGTCGTAGTAAACACGAAACTTGTGTTCCGGTTTACCATGACACACACGTATATTCGGGGACTACGTCCATGATTAGTTTTATATAAAAAGGTTGTGGTAGTATTAAGTTTCAGACATAGTTAAGCCTCAAGTACGCATAGACCGGTGGCGTTGTTCTATACTTAACAACACATCGGGCTAGTCGTTAATATTATTATTTTACTCTGTCTCAGTTAATAAATAACTTGATTTTCAAACTTATAAAAACCGAGTTGTTTATTTACTACAAATTTCTTACGCTTTCCGAAGAAGATAGACGACAAAGTGGACTTCGTCGTAAAATCGTGTTGAGCCATCTACACCAGGACCGGCTCACTACATCGGCAAAAGGGAAAATCATACTCCCTCACATGGAAACATTATGGTTGTACAAGTCACATAAACATTGCAATAAAAATAAAAAACTATTAGCTACCTTCAGCCGAACTTTAATAGATAGAGCAACAAGAGAGCAAACTAATCATAGGGTTATTTTTAATGAGGTGTGTGCTAGACCTGAGTTTAGGAGTGTAAATGTACCATACACAAAATTTAAAAGACAAATGTCAAAAGCAAAAAAAGAAAATTTGCCTCCTGAACCTAATTCAATGTCAGCTTTCAAAAATCAACTGTTGAATGACTTTGCAGAAAAGGCACAAATTGACGGAGAAAATATTTTTATTGGACAAACTGGAAATTTGGAAGATGGAATTTCACTTATATTTATTGTTCCAAAATTAAAAAGGTTGGTACCAACATTTTTAGAAGAGGTGTTTTGATTCTATATTTAAATATTTGGTGAGGGGGACTTCACATATCCTTCATACAGACATACAATCATAAAATCACATTAATAAATTATAATATATATTTATTAATAATACTAGGTATTTTAAATATTTGGAAGTATAAATAGTCAAATTTAAAATTAAGTATTAATAATAATTAATATTATGATGATATCAAACCCAATTTATTGGCTAAATATGATGTACTTACCTATATTATTTAATGCTGTCTCATATTCAATTTAGACTCTTAAAAAGTGCAAATGAATTTATCATTGATGGAACTTTCAAAGCATCTCCAAAATTTCATGGCGAATGTTGTCAACTTTTCGTTATCATGGGAATATATATGGACAATGTAAGTTCAATACGAGGTTCAATATATTTAATTTTATTACAATTTCCATCTACAGGAGTACAATTTATACTAATGAATGAATTTTAAATAAGTCTAATTTGTTTTCCTATTTATCTGCATTATAATTTTTTCCATGTATAATGCAGTATATTTCAAGGATTAATTTCCAATTGTAATATCTACTACATTACTACAATATTTTTAAATATATGTTTAATATGCAATTTTTAAAATGACTTTCATAGATTATTTATTATAGGAGATAATAGTATAAGGTATTACAATTGGGACATCTAATTTATAGTTATTATATTGATAAATGTTTGGTTTTATTATTAATTTCAAACCTAATATACAGGGTTTCCCAATAGTATATGCTCTAATGAATAACAAAACAGAAACCAGTTACTTTCATTTATTCAATTACCTAAAAACTATTGGAAATTGGAACCCAAAATGTATATCTGTAGACTTTGAACATTCGTCTATTGCTGCAATAAAGTCAGTGTTCTCAGACATAAACATTCATGGTTGTTGGTTTCACCATTCTCAATGTGTTTGGCGTCATGTACAAAAAAAAGGTCAGCTTTTATTAAAATAAGTATTTAAGTACCTAACTGATTAAAGTTAGTTCTAAATTATTGTTATGTGTTGAATTTAGGTTTGACTGATTTATGCCGTAGAAATCGAACTGTTTATGACGTTGTTCATATGCTTATGGCAATTCCTCTATTACCTAAAGATAAAACATTTGAAGGATTTCAGAATGTATTACAATTTTATATTGATGAGCTGCATAGTGCTTTAAGTATTACAAATAAACATAATATGAAATCTTTATTAAAATACTACTATAATACTTGGATTATTGGTAAGAATATCTCTTTTATATGAAATTTAAATTATTATTTAATTCAATTTAAAGTATAACAGTAAAATTACATAAAATTAAACTAGAATACTATTTAATGACTTTTGATCATTGAAATATTTGTAATTTACATTTTATATGTGTAATTAAACTTAAAACATAATAAAATAACCTTACAATTTAGATTAATATTTAGATCAATATTATAGGTACATGATTTCCCCACTAAAAAACAGTTCTCATTAATTTTTGTTGGACTTTTATAACAAAGGGTGCTCTTACACATAAAAAAAAATGAATATTTATTTTTAATACCTATATAGGTAATTTAGGTAGTATAATGTCAGTTAATAATCGAGTTCGCCGGACAAATAATCATCTTGAAGTCAGTCATATGCACTTAATGAAGCACATTCAACATCCTCACCCATCACCATGGATTTTTCTTGGTACATACTATATATAATTTGTTGTATAATTTATTATGCACAAGTATCTATGTGTATTATATTTCTTTACTTTATTTAAGTTTTATAACTATAATTAAGTATTTTCTATTAAGTATTTCCATTTTTCTAATTTTGCATTTATAATTACAAATAAATTCTAGTAAAAGGTAGTCTTAATATAAACAAGAACCTATTATTTCATATCATAATAGAGGGTATAAATTTAAAATTTAAAAATTAAATCTGCTTACAATACTATTAAATTAATAAAACAATAATTACTTTTAAATATATTTTTACAGAGAAACTTATTACCTTTATGAAAGGAATTAAAAATGACTTTTTATTAGTTCAAGATGGTATAGAAATCAGACATGAACAAACAAAAAAATGATATAGTATAAAATGAATAGTTATGGTATCTCCACCTACTGTTGTAACACCACCACCAGAGTTTCCACTTTTACCGCTTGTACCACGACAAACTGTTTCTCCTATTATAGAAATTGAATTAAATATGGCAATAAGTATATAGTTTATTATTTAATATACTCGTATATTTTCCCATTAAAATGTAATTAAATAATAATGTTTTTCCAATCATTTTTATTTATTTTAGGAAGACAAGTATGTGTAGCATGTCTAAATGAAGAATTTGCTAATACAAAAATATTTCCTTGTAAACATATATGTTTATGTGGGGACTGTGTGTAGAATTTACAACAAAATGTCTGCCCCTTATGCAGATAACGAAGGATATGTGGATGATATACGATCAAAAATAATAACAAACTCAAATATTGTAGAAGTAGAAGGAGATTTATTTCAAGCCACAGAAGATTATGCATTGGGTCACTGTGTATCCAAAGATTTCAAAATGTCTAAGGGGATAGCTTTAGAATTTAGAAGAAAATTTGGGCAAATCGGCCAGTTACTTCTGCAAAATAAACAAGTCACTGAAATAGCAGCTATAAAATGTGATAAACGTAATATTTTATACATAATCACTAAGGATTCACATTACCAAAAGCCAACTTATGAAACAAAGTTTTATGCCATTAAGAATTTACGAACATTTTGTGAATCCAATAATTTAAATAAAGTAGCTCTACCCAAAATCGGTAGTGGCTACGATCAGCTTAACTGGGAACAAATTCGAACAATGATACGATATATTTTTAAGAAGTCTGAAATCAAAATAATGGTTTACAGTAGTGACTCTTATTCAGAGGAAGAGAAACACAAAATTATCGAGGAATTCCATTTATCACCATTAGGAGGACATCAAAGGATTGCTAGAACAATTAAGTGAATTAAATTACACCATACGTGGATAGGCTTGAAGAAAGATGTTATAGAATTCATAAAAAAATGTACCTCTTGCCAGATTAACATAAGTAGCAATCACACAACTCAGCAACCCATGGTAGTAACATCTACAGCTATTAAACCATTTGAGAAAATTTTTTTTGGCATTGTTGGGCCACTCGAAACATCAACTGAAGGAAACTCATACATCCTCACAATGCTTCAAATTTATATTTATTAAGTTGCGAATCGTATTTGTCCATAAACATATTTACATTTACTGGATTGAAATTAATTGCTCTTGCCAAACTTGTTGATTCGGGATGGCGAATTGATAAAGTTGAATTACGTTTCAAAAAATTCTTAAACCAGTCAACCCCAGCTGATCTATTTTCAGTCCAATAAGTTGGTACTTTTATCTTCAACTTAATAGCAAATTCATAAGCCAGTTGCCTTACATATTTAGAACTTAAACCAAAGTACATATCTGCACAATTTTTCAAATAATTACTTAACATAGTTTCTTGGCAACTATCAAAAATTCTTGTATGTGGTCGGTAACCACATTTAGGAGGAGAACCACCCAACTCCATGGCTTTTAATTTGATGATGTATCTAGCTAAACTGACATGACAAATATCAAAATCTTTAGCTACTGATCTAATTGACTTACACTCTTTAATACATATATCTGCAGCCCTTTTCATGACTTCGTTGTCAGTTCCACGATTGGAAGTTCTCTTCCTTACACGTGGCATAACTATAATAAAACAATATAAATTAATAAAATTAATGTCTGATTAGAAACCTAATGAAATATTGAACAACGAATAATGTTACAATTGTCCCTCAATGAACTGTTACATTTGTACCCATTCAATATTTTTTTAACAACCTTAATATTATGAAAAATACTTACTGATCTGTGTATTTTGAATAATATTGCACGAAACTACACAAGTTTCTGATTATGTTAACGTATACAACATAACGAAAAATATAATTTAACAATCACAAAAAAATAAAAATTAACTGATAACATTATTTACTATCAGTTATCAAAAACACATTTTTATTTTTATTTTCCATTATAATAATGATATCAACTAATTGATTAGGAAACATTTAGTGGGACATTTGACGTATTTATTTGACGTTTTTGTATTGGTTGTGGAACAAGTTATAGCTAGTGTTACAATCGTACCCAGTCTCCCCTATACTATTGGGAAACCCTGTATATTAGGTTTGAAATTAATAATAAAACCAAACATTTATCAATATAATAACTATAAATTAGATGTCCCAATTGTAATACCTTATACTATTATCTCCTATAATAAATAATCTATGAAAGTCATTTTAAAAATTGCATATTAAACATATATTTAAAAATATTGTAGTAATGTAGTAGATATTACAATTGGAAATTAATCCTTGAAACATACTGCATTAATAGTTAATACCTTTGTGTATAAATTGTAATTATTATAATATATTATAAAGAATATTGATACGAGATGATAAATGATAATGTACACTTTTTGTGAGTTTTTTTCTTCTATTAATTTCCTCTGGTGCTCTATCAATAAGTTGAACCACTGATTGCCTATGAAAAACACCAGTAATATTTGTTTTTATGTATAATATTAAATATTATAATATATAGAGGGCTGGTCTAAATAATATTCATGGTCCGAAAAATTCTGCTAATCTGTCCCTGCTCTCACGCATTGTAGAGTGATCAGATTTGATTTTTTTTTTTTTTTTGTTAATTCGAGGATAATTTTTTACAGCGCGAATTGGATTTCGAAATTTGAACTTTAATTTTTTTGCTTTAAACAAACATTATAAAAATAACAAAAGCTTGTGAAATTGATCATATTCAATATCGTATTAGGTATATGATTTAGAAATATAATTTTAAAAAGCCAAGTCTGCGTCCTGTAAGAAGTGCTTCACTTATAAAAAAAAAAAAATATTGGAATCGGATCACTCTACGAGTGTAAGGCATGTTTTTAAACAAAAAACAGGTCACAAATAGGCCCCTTAAAGGAACTATTCCAGCACGGACCAGAACATATTAATTTTTTAAGTTTATATTCTTGTATGTGGATTTTTTTACAGGATTATCATGTTGCAATTCAGTGTACACTGTACATTGTCCCTGTACACTTGAGAGAACTCGCTTTCATACAACGCCATGTTATTTTATTTTTCCCCAAATACTTAATGACCTTAATGACATACATATGACCATTAAAACCAATTTTGCTACCTCCTTTGTTTGTTTTGAAAATTTCCATTATAAAAATTCAAAAAAGTTCGTCAATAAACTTATAAAGAAATGTTCACAAATTTAAAATTTGTTCAAAAGTTTTAATACTTTACTAAAAACGAAGTATTCAAATATTTATTTAGTGTTTTTGAATTTCAACAACTTTGATTTTTTTCCGCTATTAAATGTTAAGACAGGATTAATTTATCCACAAAACAGAACAAAAAGTCCACTGAGTGGATAAATAAATTAAATTCATCAACCAAAATTGCATTGATATTTGATTTTCATTCCTTAAGAAGAACCGACTACCAAACAATTAAACAACCGTACAAGATCTGACTGGAACGGGATATGACAGGGTTAAATATCAATTATCAACTAGGTACCAATCAACAATTGTTCATATAACTGATGAACTTTGAATTTCAATCATCAAAATTAACGATATAATATACTCCTAAAAAATGCTTATAATTAAATGTATATTGTTTTGAATGTATAATACTAATATGACAAGACTCAAAATGTACCTATATTAACGCTGAACAATAGGTATAGTAAATTACAAAATGACAAGTGTAATATTATGTTTTATATTCAAATTTATTGTCATTGTCTGTTTGTGGATGAGAGGTTAATCCCACATAGAAGAACGATAAATGGTGAAATCTAAAGTTTATCGATAGAGAATTTTATGTAGATTCCATTTAAATGGTCAGTGTATAATGAATTTTTCAGTAGTTAAATAGATAGCTTTCAAAAAGCATAAAAAAGCCAAAAAACAATACAAAATTCGCGTTATCAATATTATCTTATAAGTATTATAATTAAGTTAATGAATTATTAATTAGTATAACCATGGTTTTAGTTTTATAAGGTTACAACTTCGAATGTCTGAGTATCAATAAATTGTGGTTATGTTCAATTTTTACGTAAATAATAATTGATAATTATACGTTAATTTGATATTTTGTATTTTTTTTTAATAATTTTACATTTTTTGTATTTACGTTCTAACTTTCCAAATTTTTGGTTTTCACAATCGTTCGACCTAAGTACGACGTTTATAAATGCTTAATAACGGTTTTTCGAAAAATCAAATGCATACAACTTGTGTAGCTAGTTATGGGGGTCAATTGTATGTCTTACAACTTTCGTCCTATCTCTCACGGTTTTCCCGGAAAACACTTCGTAAACGAGAATTTTATTTTTCGAACTTTTCAATTTTCATTCGCCTTACCCCCTCCCCCCCTACCGCCATAAATACGCCACTGCTGTAATATAGAATTTTTTGTTCAACTATTAATTGTTACGAAAGGATTAAATGATCCACAAAAAAAAAACATAAGTACACTGAATGGAACAAAATATTGTTAATAAAATATATTATATTGTCTCGATTGAACATTTTTTTCCATTTTAGGATTTTTTGTTCCGTTATTGATTTTTTTTTTAAAGAACAAAACGGAACAATAAGTCCAACGAGTGGAACAAAATATCCCCGCGGAACAAAATGTCACCTTACCGAAATGAAATGTTTTTTAGGCCTTTAAATGATTTATATCCAAAAATATAATCCAAACAACCGTTTGTAAAAATTAGGAAGAGTAATAAATGATGTAATGACCAACTCAAATAATTGTATGCAGTCATATTATGATAGTTTTTGTATTGATGAATCTTTGATTAAATTTATGGGTAGATTGTCATTCAAACAATACATAAAGAACAAAAAAAGTAGATTCGGTATTAAACTATTCGATTTGCCTAATAAATAACCCCAGAAAAAATAACCCCGAAAAAAAAACTCCATAAAAATAACCCCGTGAAAAAATAACCCTATTATAATATATAATAAATAAAAAATATTCACCATAAATGTGTAATACAATACATATAATATAATAATAATTTAAAACAATATTTAGTCAAAATTTTCAGTCACGGTAAATAATAATATTTAAAAAATATATATAATATTAATAACTATTTTATAATCGTTTTCTTAAATTAAATGATATTTTTTTCAAAAACATGTCTACTTTAATTTCGTTTGAATTTAAACCGTTCACACAAGGTTTTTAATCTCTTTTGAACGGTTTTTGATTTAGAACATTTAGTTTTGGACTCTCCTACATTTTGCAAAGCAAGTTTTGCACGGTCAGCAGACATTTCATTTTTTATTTTATTGATCAATGTCCAAATCGATGGATGTTTTACTCCGACTAAATGACTAAATCTATTGTTCCATGACTCGCAAACATTATTGGTACGTTGATTATTGTCCATAGTTGTTTGGTGAACATTCCAAGTTTCCGGAGGAAATATTGCTGGAAAACGTCGAACGGTTAAACTTGAAATATTTTGTTTATTAACTCGACGTAACGTTCCACTCACGTACGTTTCATCAAAATAATTAAATAAATCCTCCCCTCCAAGAGGTATATTTAATTTTAAATAGTCAATACCTTCGTTTAATCTAGTTAGTGGAAAAAAAGCCAAACCATCTAACATACCACAAAAGTTATTAAAACTATCATCATCTTGATACCTTTTTTTTAACCCTAATTCCGCTATTTTCCTGTGAGTACTCTGACAAAGATGATAGAAACATCCATTTATTGTTAAATGATCCCCTAAAACATTTTTTGCAGCATTTATTAGTGCTTTTTCAAAATCAACTTTCAGGTATAGTGGGATCTGGAAAAAGATTGTTCTTTTCACAGACTGAAAGAATAACATGGAACATTATTTCGTAAATAGTTTGAATTTTTTTTTTCGAATAGGCAGAAAAGAACCGTAAAGAATTCATTATATTTTCCAATTCTTATAACGTATAATTGCAAAAAAATTTTCGGGGCCGATCCAAAGTTACCATCTGCAAAGTAATTGAACTTGCTAAGAGCTTCAAGTTACTTCTAGATCCAAAAATGATGACCCTTTCATTTTCTTCACTATGGTTATCGAATAATAAAAACGTTTCATTTTCATAAATACTCCATTCACCTATAGTACAATTATGATTATATTAATAATTTTTATACTATGTTGATAATATAGTTTAATTTTTTTTACCGTGATTAAAAAATTATAATAATACATAGGCAACATTATTTTTATTAGCATTTGAAGTTTAAATATTGTCAAATATTTGTCAAAATCATGAATATTTGCAAATTATTTTGTACGTTTTTCATTAATATTGTTGCCTGTTAGACCGAGTTTTGCTCCGTATATTAATAATAATTATAGAGCAAGGACTTTCATGCACTAAAAATTCATCAAATATGCATTTATGCATCAAAAAAATTAAAAATATGCAGTTAAATATGCTCCCAAAAAAATTATTTTTTTTTAAAAAACTTATAATAAAACGTAATACACACACGACACAAAAATAAACGTACTAAATAGTTGGATATCGCTTTATTGTCATCTAATCTACAGATTCACGATTAAGATAAAATGAGGCTCTATGTATATTCACCGATGTACATGATTTTCGAGAAATTTTCAAAATATGCACTATAAACTTAAAATATGCTTTTATAATCAAAAAATATGTCATTTAAACCCAAAAATATCAAAATATACAAAAATATGCACTAAAAACTTCGAGCTTTTGGTCACAAACATTGTGAAATGTATAATGTAGGTACTTACTCTGCATACGAACAAGTCAACCAGAAAAAAACATGCAAATGCATGAAAGTCCTTGCTCTAAATTTATAAATAAATACGAATATTGTATTAATTGTCAACTTTTTCAGTTCTTTTTTTCGTGGTATTATTCAAACTTTTATTTCAGGTAAAACTAGTTAAATCTAGACTTCGGTCAAGTATTGGGCAGAATCGGCTGGAAAATCTACTGATATTAAGCTCTGAAAAAAGATAATGAAATCAATCGTGATGAAGCAATTAATATATTTGCTAGGTCCTCTGATATTTTAATGAAAAGTTTATTATTTAAATAAAATACCAATTGATATTGTAATAAATTGTAGTATAACTTATGTTACCCTATTTATTTAAATATACAAAGCACAGTAATCTATTAAAAATATTGTCTCATTTCATGGTGTTTAAATTAATTTTATAATTATTATCTGTATGGTTTAAAAATTGTTTGTGAAAGGCGATGACCCCCCCCCAACCCTATAAATATTTTTTATAGGAAAATTTTTAATTGTAAGACAAAATGTTGGTTGATGAGTAGGTGGGTGGGTGGGTATCGCAAAATATACTTACCTCTGAAAATATTCGAGTTCACCACGCCACTGATTCAAAGTACATACCTTCTATTTTTAAATCTGTTAGATTTTCAGGTACTATAGGAAAACTCTGAGTCCTTTGATTTTAAATTATTCTTTTTATGGATTTTTCTTTCGGAAGTGCTTCAAGTATACTTTCCGAAAGACCCGTCATAGCTTCTGAAAACAACTGTGCTGGCGTAGACTTCCTCATTTTAGCCCATGTTTTAATTTTAATTTTAATTTTTTCGGTATCAATTTCATTTAGGCACGACAGATGGTTATGTTCATGATCAATTTTAATTAAACGTTTTTTTATCTAGAGAAGTTTTTAAAATACACGGACACTTGTGGCTATTTTTGTGAAGTTATTTCAATGCGAAGCTTTTCAAATATTTTAGTTCTTAAATGGAAGGATAAACGTGATCTGTACATGTTATCTACAAAACATAATAGTGAAATGATATCAATTGATCACTGTGGTAAATATATTGAGAAACCTAAAGTCGTAATAGATTATAACTTAGGTAAATTACCAATTGATTTATCAGACCAATTGAGTTCCGATTCCAACCCATTGCGCCGCATTTATTAAATGGTATAAACAGGTTGTTTTAGATACATTGCTAAATATTGGAGTTGTAAACTCACTTGTTTTATTTAATAAAGTAACTAATTCTAAGATGACAATTACTGCTTTTCGGACAATTTTAACTTAGTTAAAAAAAATGATATAATGCATCCAGAAGTTACTATGAACTATGATTTTGTTAAAGCTGTAAGAAGTAGATGTTTTAAGTGCTATAACAAAATGGTATCTAAAAAGGGTAGGACATATCCACAAAATCATTCAATAAAAGTGTATACTAAATGTTTAGCTTGCAACAAATATTACTGCCAAATGTGTTTCATGAGAGATCATAAAATAAAAAAATAATATTTTTAATATTATTAAGACAAGACAGTTTGTCCATAGGTATAGTATGTTAATTAATAGGTACTCAAAAAAGGATAATTTTGAGTTTTTTTTATTGCAAGTGATATTATTATTATTATAAATGTTGAAAAGTAATTCAATTTTCCAGACATGAATTTTCTTAAAAATATGTTAAATATTTGTTATTTCCTAAGTCGTTTTTACTCCTAAAAAGATATTGTAAATGGTGACTAGTCAGTTAACAGTCAATTTTTTATTTTAAACATAATATTTTGTGATACATTAGAAGAAGAAAAGACTTATGTTTGTTATTACCTACCTATGTTATTTTATTATATGATGTTAATCATTTTTATATTAGTTTCAAGTTTTTTTATTATGTGATAACTAATTATTATTATAAAATAGGTGAAATATTTCAATATTCCTAGACATGTTACTAAGTTCTAATATTATATTTTGTTCAAAAGGTGATCAATTTATGTTGTTATTTTAAAATTTGTTTATTAAATAAATAAATATTCCAATTTGTAGGTGTTTCAAAAATTATATCATACTACACATTATTATTAGTAGATAAGTACTATAAAGATTTGATGAATCGAGGGGTCAATTTGGATCTCACTTTATATGGATATAAAACTAATTAAAACCGAAAGTGCCACCCAAGCCATGATATCCTATTTTGGATCTCATCCAAAAACAACAAAACAACACTTGGAAAACATTAAAAATAAATTTGAAAAGATATCTACAAATTTTGAAATAGATAGGTAAATTTTTTTTTGAACAATTCAACAAAAAAACCCTTGGCAGTGAGGAAACGGAGAGGTGAGATCCAGTATGAGATCTCATGGCAGTCAACGTGTTAATACAGAAAAAAGTAATAAAATATATAATCGTGAAATAAATGCGCGAGAATCACGTAAAGTACGTGAATGTACAAAAACAAGAATCGACGGAGCACGAGGTCGTAACAAGGCAAGTCGGTTGACAAATATAAGGGCGGCTAGAGCTTCGCGACTTGACGGTTCGGGCATCGAGAGAGAAGAGAACGCGAATCGAGCGTAACGGTCGTAACGAACCGAGGAGCGCAGACGCGTAATTTTAAATCGTGTCACGGTGGCTCCTCGATATGCCGTTATCATTATTTAAACTAAATCACATTGCATACCTTTGCGATAGTACAAATACATCGATAACACCATATAGATCAATTTGATCACTTTGATCAATTTAATTAATTAGACAACTAGACAAGACTGTTAATAATATTATAATATATAATAATACTATAATATAATAATATATTTTATTCCACAAGTATCATTAATAAGCTGGAAAAGAATATGAAATACTATGTTGTGTACTATCTTCGGGTATTTTTTATGTTTTTAAGTATCAACATAATATTCTTTTAACTAATAATTTACAACTGAAACCATTTCATTATTTTCTATAGACAATACAATTTTCATAATATTCTAATTTGTTTTGATCTATTTTTTAATTATCAAATTGTTTAGTTTTTTTTTCTGTGAATGTCAACAGCATTACCGTGAAAAAACCATGAAATACAAGTTAATACAAGGCTCCTAGTATATTTTATTGTTACTATAGCAATTGAAAAATATTAAAAATACATTGGGCACAATTTTTTTTATAAGAATTTTGAGTTCAAATTTAAAATTGTTTTGTTGTTAAAAATGTTCAGCATTTATAGCAAAGGATTGAAAATTTAAAATAAGGTTACACATAAAAAGGTTATAATATATAAATTACTTTATTCATAACAATATCATCAAATATACTTAGTAATATCATAGGTAGGCTAACTGGCCGTATTCGCTCAGAATCGTTTTTCTTATACAATGATATTATATCATTGAATTCAAATTTAACACAATCCATTTCAGTGACTTACTTGTAACCTATTATATAGCAGAGCGACATCCAATTGCCCACCTTTTTTTTAATAATATTTATTATAATATTGGGTCAGGGGCACAATCATAAAGCAGATTGACATTGCATGGAAATATAATTTTACTAAAGTAAGTAAGACCATTGTACAATGAATACAATAGTATTACATTAAACAATAAACATATTCTAAAAATGTCAGTTATTTAGTAAATTATTACATCAAAAATATTTCTTTAACAAAAACAATACTACATTGGTTAAATTTTTTATACAAATATTACAATAGCAAAATCTTGATAGAAATCATAGAAACTAAATGAAAAAATATAAAAATAATAAAAAATACAAAATATAATATAAAAATAATTGTATATTTATCTTTACTTCTTTCTATGTTATTAATTTCTCAATTAGTCCAGTCAAATTAGATCAAAAATCGACAAAGATCTGGAAAAATTCACCCCCAACTGAATTTGGCACACATTTAAAATGTACTTTCCCAATCAACATACTAAAAGTCTTAACGCCTAACCCCTGTGCGTATCTCTCCACCCCCTAAAAAGGGGTGAAATCTACCCTCGCACTATTTTTGCTATAACTCGTTAACCGTTGAACTCACGACAAAAAAGTATAGAACAAAAATTAAAGACCGTAAAATTTACTATAACAATGTAATATTAATATCACTTACATTTTAACGTAGTAATGTTAAGTAAACATTTTTGAAAAAAATTTTTAATTTTAATTTTTTTCAGCCAAAATTTATAGTTCAACACCAAAATGACCTATTAGAAAAGTTATAGCCCTTTTTTTTACATAATATACTATTTTTTATTTTTTTTATATTTATTATCATTAGATGTAAGGTTATTGTTATCTCCGGCGCTGTTATATCTGTAGGGTTGGTAATACGAAACAATTTCGAACATAATATAAAAATTCACCAAAAGCTGAATATTCGCATATACTTCCTGTATACTTCATTAATGATTATGATTAAAGTCGTCAAGCTTACCTTTAGTACGTAGCCCCCCCCCCTCATCATTCCTCAAAAGGGTTATTTTACGATGTTTTCACTTATAAATCACTAGCCTTTGTCGTATACGCCGATTACTCGGACGTATACCAAAATAAAGTTAAACACAAAATAACGCAAAGTACTTTATTTGAAGTTTGAACACGACGTCCGGTGGTGATCGAGTCACACGATCACCACCACTGACCCCCTTTGCTGTCTTAGCTATCTCTCTTATATATTACACTTACAATCGAATTACTATCGATTGTTTTACATTTTTCTATTACTACGTTAAATTTACAGTTTATAGACACTATGACACTATGATTATTATGTAATTGTTATTTTAACCCGATTAGTAAATTATTAAACAAATTTATTTACATTTCTTATTATTATATCTTGCTTATTATGCTAACTGTAATATAAAGTTTACCGACACTGAATTGCACAATTGTTATTTTAACCTTTTTGTGTGAATAATTAAGTATTGCTTAACTTATTGAATTTTGATGTTTTACTTATTATCTATAGTTTTTCTTAACTTATTTCTTACAAACTAACATCTCTTATAAAATATTCATACATATAATACTACACCTTGGAACTGACGACCAAAATTAGGTATGGAACTAAAATTAAACACTATTACATTTACTGTTTGTATTGGTATGTAAACAATGAAAAAATGTAGGTTCAACTTAATTCTAGAATTCTTACAGAAAATATTGAAAAAAAATTTAAATACAGTATTTTATTAGGTATTTACATACGTTTTTACTTTAATTTTTTCCGTGTTTATGTTGTTTTGCCTGTAACCAAATAAAAAATTGAATACTTTTTAGTATTTCAGTGTATAATTATTTTATTTATATATTTAAACTTTAAAGTAATTTCATACCTAATTAATTAGATGATGCAGTTTTGCTCTTTTTGCATATTTGTGGTTTTTTATCGACCCATTCGTCGTCTTCGTCTGTGTTAGTGGTTTGTTGTTCACCTGTATACAACTCCACGTCTTCGTCGTCATCATCATCACAAATCGGTATCTGGTTTAAACACGATGTTCCTTGACAATTTTTACATATTATGGAATATCAGTAGGTATATTTTGTATGTTCTATCCAAGTTTTTACCGTGTACACACATATTGTACATTTTATCAACGTGATCTCAAATTATACATTTTACATTCTAATTCTCGATAATTAATCAATAATAATATATAACAATGTACATTGTACCTTTATCATCTGAGCAGATTTATATTATAGGAAAACCTCATAAAAAAATATGATGAAATATATAAATATATGGTATAACTATGTACAAAATAAAGTAATTATTATACTAAGATAAGTATACTATATAAGGTATGCACATTTAGGTATAATATATATTATATATATATATATAAAAACATACATTATGTTTATAATAAATTACCATCACTCGATTATTGTACAATTATTTGTCAAGTATAAGCTTATACTAATTGTATAACGTTGTTGATAAATGCATTTTATTTATTTCAACTTATAACCAAAAAACGATTATTAAAATACTCGTAGACTCATAGCCTAGTGGGCTAAGGCGTTGGGTGTAGAGTTTGTAAATTTAGGGTACCTAAGTATGTATGTTAATATTATACTCAGTGTCATAGTCAACTAGGCCGTGAGTCTACATTTTTTTTTTCAACAATAATTAAAAAATTAATTTTAATTTCCATAATGTGGTGTAACTGTTTTTTAGTATTATCATATTATAGAATATAGATTATATTTTACTATTTTC
>NW_026083344.1:0-41150 GCF_020184175.1 Aphis gossypii
AATAAATATCGATCAGGCTTATACAAATGTAATTAAAAATGCAAAGTTAAAAAGTTAAAATTAACTTAATTTTAACTCATTTACTCGTTTATGTCTATATCATTGTATATGACACTATGGCAAGAAATATATACTACATAGCACTAACGCACTATGCTCCTAAAAAGCTACAAACAACGAGCCGTCGCGTAAGTGTAACAACCAATTGAACCGTTTATATAACGTACGTGAATATTTCCTTGAAAAATCGAATAGGTATACGGAAAAACATTTCCGTGACGTGGCAGTATATTATTATTATCGGTCATCAAATAACGCTCACTACTGCAACAACAATTGATGATAATTATTATAATACACATATATGCATGAATTTAACGTTTTTCCAATGTTATCGACCCTCCGGATTTGATCATTTCGTCAGTCACGTACTCCGAATCACTACATACCACATCTCGCAGCGATTTAATTGTACACAATAATTATTATATAATAGCACACACACTTGACGATGATAATTGGTACACGCCGTACGTATATAATATTGCCTTTCGTTGTAACGAATAAACGCCCCTAAGTCAAGGTTGCGCCTGTCACGAGCCTATTTTTGATCACGTGGCTGTTATTTCGATTCGAGTATATACATAATACGATATGCATATTATAGAAGATACATAAAAAAAATCCTATACATTTAATGCATATATATATATGTATTATGAACATGCGTTGTCTATATTATTACGATAATGATTATTAGTATTGTTATTGTGAAAATAAACGATATGATCTCGCGCAAAGTGAAAAATATCGACTTCAAACGGTTAAATTTTCAAACTTATAATGGGAAAACGCGCGCACCAAAAACTATCAACTCGTTATAGTCGTTATACACAGATACACTTATGTAGTAGTTATATTTACTTATATGTGTATATGCGGTATACATATTATGTATACAAAATACATACACATATAACTGAATAATGTATGTGTATATAATTAAACTACAACACATTATCGTTGCTGATTTCTTTATTTCATGCTTTTCTAGGTATAAATAAAATAATAATAATAATAATAATACAATATTATCGTTTTTGGCTATAATATTATCGCATAAACGGTCTGTGGATTTCATTACAAAGTTTCCGGATGGTTCTCCCTCTGACTCGCCCGCTATGTCTTCTCGACAACCTTCGTCGCCTTCGATGTCTGCTACCACTTCTTCCTTAATAATATAAAATACTTCCACTCTCAGCTCGACATTCTGGCAGTAAACTCTACTACAAATAACGTCCGCGAACAATGCATTAAGTACACGCGATATATAATTATAGTCGGGTGTGATTGGGGATTGTGGCGTGGAGGAGGATTGAAGGGTTTGTAGAGGGATATCCGACGCAATCCGTTTTTATATACATAAAACCCTGTAATAATATTTTGACGAGATAAATGTAAGTGTATGATTTTCCTTTACCGTTGACGAATTTGCGAGTACGCATAACTGGTGTGTATTATGTATATCATTATATTATTGGAGGGAGACTCAATCACTTATACACCTAAAGATCTATGTATACATAATATATTGTATTCGTTTGGGATAATAATAATGTAATAATCGCGTCGTAATCGTTATTTTATAGAACCCCGAAAAACATTTTTTATACCAGATTGTTTGATATACGCAAAAGTGTAAAACCCTTGTCGGTTTTCAAATAAACTTCGAGTATTTAATTTATTAATATAATATATAATATGTAGATAGTGTTGATTGCGGCCTGCAGGCACCTAAACATTATATCATAATAATACGTATAGTATTCATTTATATAATACGAGTATTATAATGGTTTTAATAGTAGTCACGCTGTGATGCATTGTGGCAGTTTGTCAAGAACAACTATTAAAATGTGCACTAGAGGAAAATGCCATAATACTTCATCTACCACTCCTACTTTTTTCATTCTGATTTCATAAATTTTACATCATTCATAAAGTTTTATTTTAACACTCACCCTTTTCAAAGTATTCGAATTTATGTGTATAATATTCTAATCACGATTCGAGTTTTAATGCCATTTAATTTAGAATTCAATTTAATTTGTTTAACACTTAATGCAATTAGGGATAGCAAATTAAAACTCTAAGAGCACCTAACTTTTGATATTTTAATATATATTTATGTATAATAATTAATAAGTACAGCAGTACACCCTTTCTCTAATTTATTCTAAGCAACTTCGACCACAGCTTGTCACCGAACCGGGTTTACCGAAACTTGAAGTTATGGCGAACTTTGTTTAACGGATAAATATTACTCTATTATATTAATAATAGCATATTATAATATAATGATAATAGCTGCATATGCTGTGTGCCTGCACGTAAAGGACTTAAGACCGAAAAGTCGTTAGGTATATTATAACTTACCGACACTGGTTTTTAGATATCCGGTCGATCCGTGATGGTGTATATATACGTGGAGTTAAAATTCGATTTCGCAGTGAGAATGTCTTTGGTGACAATGAGTAGGTGGTGAAAAAAAACTAATTACCGCACTGTCGCGACGATCCTTGCGTAAAAGCCAGAAAACAGAAATTTAATAACTGCAGACTTATCGTAGCCGTCGTGTTTTAAGCGTCAGAATTATTCAAAAGGTCTTTGCAGGCGATTGGTGGAAAACAAATATCGGGCAAGGTAGACAGGCATATTATATAGGTATATATAAATATGTATAATAATATTAATAATACTACTGCGGGGATGCCATCTAAAGAATTTTTCGAAACGTGAATTACGATAGACTGACTACAAGTGGAGACACAGAACAAACAAAGATGCACGGATTTCTTCTTCTTATTATTATTATTATTTTTTTTTTTTTGAAATATAATATCGAACAACGAAATTCGAAATATAATTTAATATGCTTAATAAAATAAATTGTTTGATTATTAATGTGAACATTTAAGATCTGTCATCCATAGTAAAAAAATGTTTCTGTATTATTTCAGTATTTCACTCAAAAAAAAGGATTCGATTAATTTAAAAAAAAAAACGGTTAAGTAGGAAACTGATCTATTTATATTATATATTTATATATATAGTATGTGATGAATGTACCTCGTCATTGAGTAGGTCACTGAAATGTGTGTGCAAGTTTAAATTCAATGACGAATCGTTATATCTACGATGAAAAATAATTCTAAGTAAAGATAGTATAACGTTTAAGTAACCTTGGTTATTATAAGCAATTATTTTAATAATATTCATATTTTAACGAATGTTTGATCGGATTTTATGATCAATGTACTCGTGTATGTTTTTATTTTTTTACCCGAAGACACCTTTTATTGTAGAAACTAGAAAATATGTTCTGTTCATTAACTTTGGTGAAGGTTTCTAGTAAAAAATCGGATTTAGTTATTATTTTTGGGTAGTCCAAATTGAAAATGGTTATTACTTTTTAAAATAATTGAAAAAAAAATTGCGACCAATTATTTATTTTACTTTAATATTATTAAATTTGTTATTTGGTATCGTTGGTTACCAAAAAGTTAGACAGTGTTTGATTAGACCGTCTGATTTTTTTTTTAGTTTTTCTTTTTAAATGCCGATAAAATATTTTTTGCTTGGTCAAAAAGTTTAAAAATGTAATAAAAGATTCGTTCCTAATAAATTAATGATTTTTAAACTTAAAAAAAAAATAAGTTTAAACACCTTAAACATACAATATTTAATGAAATTTATAAAGTAAATAGTATGTATAATGTATATATATATAATATATATATTACAATAAGTAAGTATTAATAATAAAATAAAAGCAATGTTTTCGGAAAAATTTCAATCAATCTATCATATTACTTATAGTAAAATAAATTACTATTCATAGCAATATCAAATAACTTGTTATGTAATATATTATGCCAATAACATAAGTATAAATTGTAATTTAAGAATTTTAGGTCTATTAAAAAGTACAAACCAATCGCTTTTGAACAATGTGGTCCGTTTTTGTTATCTGTAAATTCAAAAATGAATTAAAACAACAGTCAACATCTGTGGTTTTAAATGAATAATGTTAGTGTAAAAACAAAAATACGTAGTTTATTTTTCCGACACTGATTGTATAAAGCATAAATCCATGATTTATTATTGTCACAATAGTATTAGAGATATTAAAAGATATATTTTAGGAATAATCTTTTTTTTTTTGGAAACGTTATACTATCATACCAACAAATAATTAAGTTTACTTAGTTCCTAACCTGGCCTATTTAAGTACAAATATTGACTCATTTACACTGACGATAAGAATAACGAGCGTCATCAAAAATCGAAATTAGAATTTTTCATCATTACAAGTAGGAACACAATTTTTTTTTAAAAAACTTTTTTAATAGTAACCAAAGCTTAGACATTATGTACTTTGTAATTATAAAAGCAGCTAATTAGATAATTATACAAATCTTCTAGCAACCTAAAACACTAGCAAAAACTTAATTAATTTAAATTTAACATATTCAAATATTCAATTTATAAAACTGAAGACATAAATAGAAACATAATATCATTTCTACCATATGATTGTTATTAATTTATATTATTTATAAACATAACATACAATTATAATTTTAAATATTATATCCTATACAATTATAAATTATAATAGTTAATGTGTTGTTAAATGTTTTATGACCGATATAAGAATGATAAGATGTAAACAATGTTAATGTTATCAATACCATTTTTAAACGTAAATTATATACAGTTTAATAAATTTGTTTTGCCAATGTGCATATAAAATTAACTAGGGTTTGAATTAATAATAAAAATAATGATGAGTAATTACTAAAATAATGATCTAGTTAGACTACACTCTTTGTTAATTTATTGCTTTTGTACTAGGTATTAAAATACAAAATAGATACTGCTTGTTGGCTGTTGCCATTATTACTTTATTCACTCGTTAATAATTAAGAATATCGTATAATTTTTAACAGTTCGAGAGTCAAGAGTCATAAATTCATAAATAATAATTCGTTATTTAAAGCTAATAAAATAGTATTGTTTA
Organism: Aphis gossypii; assembly: GCF_020184175.1. Taxonomy (NCBI): domain Eukaryota; kingdom Metazoa; phylum Arthropoda; class Insecta; order Hemiptera; family Aphididae; genus Aphis; species Aphis gossypii. The sequence goes on from NW_026083344.1 coordinate 5,084, forward strand.
ATTTTAGTTTTACTCAGTTTTCTTGATAAAATAATTCTTTAGTTTATTGCTGTGGCTGTATTATACAGAATAGTTTTGAAATAATTTACATTTTAATAAATAAGCAACCTATGTTAAATCTAAATTAAATGAACAAAATAACAATTCATAAAATAATGATTAGTACGGAAATATTTTCCGGTGCAATCATAGTAGTTATTATAGTTATAATTATACAAATATACAATATACAAAGTAATGATAAACTGTACCGGAAACGCAGTAATATATATACTACATACCTATATAAAACCAGCTGCTACCTGATATTATTTTCATAAACAAAAATAATATGAATATGGCGCACGAAAATGAAAAGACTGAAGTAAATATAAATATTAAATATAATAATAATACAATATTCAACACCAAAGAGTTTTAATGTTTTGTTTAGCTATACAATATGACTTACCTATAACGAATATACTCGTTAAATGATCACCGAAACGGATCAACTATAATGTTTTTTTTTTCATTAGTTTGAGACTCAACTCTGCCTACACCCGTAAAATGTGGAATAATTATTATTATAATTATTTTTACTTTATCTGTTTAATATTATATTGTGTTAAATGTTGTTTGTATGGTGTCGCAAGCGACTTTTCATATCAGCTTTGACGCGTACGGATTTTTGCGACAAAAGGGTTTCTGACTCGTTAACAAGAAACAACGAAAAGTATGCGCCATTATAAACCGAAATATTTGTCTGTTGTAGAATCTGCCATTGTATTTGTCTACCTATATATTATTATATAATATTCACTATGAATACTTTATAATATATATGATTTTAATCTATATGTATACATAATATAAATTAATGTTTGTTTGTTTGCGTATCTTCTATAGAATTATCAACTATTCGACCGTTTTCAATGAAAGTTATATCAATATAGATTCCTTAAGATTACAAGAATGTTTAGATAATTTATTTTTTCCCATATAGGATTTCTCAAACATGAATTTAGTTTATTTAATGTTTTGTAGTCAAATAAAAAATAATAATTATTAATGTATTTTACTATTTTAACGTATTACAATGTGACATAAAACACTACCCAACAAATACCATGTATATGACTTATAAGTTAAGAGTTATAATATATCTTTGTTGATGGTCATTTTTAATGAAAACAGTTACAGCACATAATTTTTATTCTCTATATTTAATTCTCCAATTTGCATTCAAAAATCTTGTGTAAAACTATATTACAACTAATAACTAAAATATTTTAATAAATGAGTTCAACACAAATTCTAATTTTTGTCATATGATTGCAAATTATTCCAATAATATACTGATAAAATACGTTTAGTTTTGAGTTCCAATTGAAAAATGTCGATTCTGTTTCATTTTGAACCAGCGTACAATAACCGGGAATTTATAACGTCATGAGTATATTACAAAATGTACATTGACATAAAATGTGGTTTTTATTTAATTACAATTTACATGAATTCTATGTAAATAGAAGTTTGTAAATTAATTGTTTAATTAATAAAAGTCAATTATTATTTTATTTAGTAACAACATATTAATTTATAATAATTCAATATTTAAATTGGTTGTTTTAGAAGTGATGTTTTTGAAATATAATAAGGAATAGGTTTCCATTATCTATGAGATAGAACAATAACGATTGTTATAAAATACAATAAAACAATTTATAACAAATTAAAATGAATAATTTAACAAAATAAAAGAATACATTTTTTACGTTTTTGAATGACAAGTGATAATAATATATGTTTTTATTTTTATATTCTGAAAATAAATTTTTTTTTGAGAATCATTATATTATATCTATATACATTATACGTCATATAAGAGACCACCCCAATTCACTCATCAACGCTCAGACCAAATCGCTGGGTATAGAGACTTCAAATTTTATACAAAGGTAGAGGCGCACTAAGAAAGGATTTTTTAAGACTCGCATTTTAAAGGGTTGCTCAAACGGAGATTTTGTGATTTACGATGAAATTTTTGTTTATAAATGGTTGCTATAACAACCTGATTTATGTGTTGATACATTTACATTTAGTCATTCTCGTCCCAAGTGGAAGAACAACCAATGTAGTATCCTATATAAGGAGGTACTTTAATAATAATAAAAAAAATATAATAATATTCACTGCCTATAAATATATGTTGTCAATGAATCTAATAGTGCTATAACAATTAACACACACCACACACACACACACACAACACACACACACACACACACACACCACACACACCACACACACACACACCAACACACACACACCACACACACACACACACACACACCACACACACACACACACACATACATACAAATAGTATCATGTGGGATCCATATGGAAAACCTGACCATACGAGATCCACCTTTTAAAAACATTATTTCACCTTTGGAGTTAGTGGGAGAATATCATTAAAATATGTTTATTAGTAAAGTGGAATAAAAATGTACAAACACTTAAATTTATTTTTAACTGCAACCTATCTTCGTGAGATCCACAGTGTTAAATAGTTAGCTTAGTACTTTACGAGATCTAGAATGTAAAATCCTAACTTTAAGAGATCCAAGTGTGTTGAAAATTTTGCAACTACTTATCTTATTAGATCCATGCGTTGTTGTCAGATTTAACCCACTACAGCGTAATATTGACATTACGTATAATCATGTAGAGAAAATCCAAATTATTTTCGATATACACCATTTATATAGACATATAGTAATATCTATTATCTACATAAGGAATCATAAAAGTATAAAACAAAACGGGATATAATTATTATTCAATAATAACACAATGTTTATGTCTTCGTGGAGTAGGTACCTAGATAATTATATCTACATAGTTACTACCTACCTACTACCTATGAACGTGTGTGTAAAATGAGAATGCGTAATTTTAGTATATTCCCAAAAAACATAAATAATATGAACAAAACAATTCCTATAATATAATAATATAGTATAATATTATAGATACTTAATTATAGCCTATGCCTTATAATAGGTATTCTAGTATCTATAATAATAATTCTACTTGAATGAAAATTGATAAGAAATAAACGATACATGATAAATGATAATATTCTTATCAAACGATTATGAAAATCTAACAGATATTATAATATATCTATACATAGATCATAATATACAGTTATAGGTTCTAGCATCGATTTTAAATTAGTATTTAATATTTATAATCAATAATCAATGGTACTATGTAAGTATATACAAAGTTCTTTAGCTATATATCTAACATCTGTGGACAATTATTCTAGTTATAATTTTGTAGTTTGTACGACACACGTAAGTAGTAAGTACTTAGTAATATTGGTATTCAAATTAAAATTTCAAATAGGTAAGTAGGTATTATTTACCAAAACAACTTTTTTATTTTATCATAGTTGAATTATAATAAAATTGTCAAAATTGATGACTTAGTGTCCCCTTATTTCAAAAACGGTTAATTATTGTAGTTACTCTTACATAACTACATTTTGTGGTTTAATACATTTTTCTTAAACTGTGTTCTAATAATCATATTGTAAAATAAAAAGTAATAACTAATAAGTTTATTTAATTAAATATGAACAAACTTAAATAGGTAATTAGTACACAAAGTCAATGCTGAAAACATTAATGAATTTAAATGTTAAAATTCAAATCACAGATTTAAAGAATATTCCATTTTGTAAAAATGTATTTTATAAAAAAAAATAATAATAACTGAAAGTATAAAATATTATTCATAAATATAATAATTTATAATTATGGTTATAATATTACATATTCTGATATTCACAGAATATCTTATAATATATTATATTATAAACAGAAAAGTGATAGATAACCACACTATTGAGTAAAGAAATATAACTTAATACTCGGTATTATAATATATACACATTTGTAAACTCATTAATCCATATAATTAATAGCTATTACTTATTATTATATTTTTATTAATTCATAGAATTACCACTAAATTGAAAAATATTTGATATTACAATTATTAATTATATTCTACTATTTAATTGCTAATTATAATTTAGTATTGTTGTGGCCCATTCGTTAAATAAATACATAAAAATAATTATTTTGTAGGATTCATCATTGATTAAAGTTTTTTTGTACTTTTAAGTAACAACAATTACTTTCAATACATACTTTGATTTAAAATTGCAAGACTATATTAAATTATTATGTTATTTGTTAGCTTTTAAAAAAAGTAAGGTTAGGTTATAGTAACTAATTTTGAACAAGCTAAGTTACTTTGATTTTCTAGTTAACTTGTAACTTTTACAAGTTAAAAAAAAGTAACTTTTAACTTATATTTTTTCCATATTAACCTAGTTAAAAAAAATAGTCTTGCTTAGGTTAAGTACTATACCTACTACTAAGTAGTAAGTACTAGTATAATCACTCTAATTTGTATTTTAACATTAAAACATAGAAGGAATTTACAAATAGTAAATATGAATAAAAACATAGGTATATTTAAATTTATTTTGTATATTTAAGTAAAAATCAATATAAATAAAGTACCTATTTATTTATTTTTTTTAGAATTAATTGCGTTGTGGACAAAATACTTAATTTTTTTCCAAGGTTTCTTAAACTTTGAGTTCAGTTTCAAAAATTCATCACACTCATGTTTTTTTGGTACCTTACCCAAAAGTATGTGTTTTTTAAAATACTTGGTTGCAGCTGACTTTTCTGCCTCGGACCATGGAACAACAGCTATTTTTTTGGTGGTCTGCCTTATAGTTTTTGTTTTATTTACAGAGTTTTTTGTAAGTGGGCTACCAATTAACGGTTTTTTTATAAGTTGATCTTCAGACTTTTTTTCTTCATTATCTGTTGACTCTTCATCAGATACTAGCTCATTTACATTAATGTTTATTTCGTCCAAGCTTTTTCCTCTATATTCATTACCTTTGCCATTTTCCATCATAAGTAATAGTTTACTTACTTTGGCAACCTTAAAAATATGTAATACAATAGGTATATTTTAGTAAAAATAATGTATGATTTTAAGTTTTAACAAAACATATTTAGCTAAATGTATTAAATAGTTAAATTTATAAATATGTAATAAGTAAATATATTTACTTGAAATGCATTATCTGAGAGTCTGTAAAATTGTTTATGAACGTCTTTGGTATGTCCCATAAATGTTGCCAATTGCTCAATGTCTCCCTCAGTTAAGTTAAGCAATTGAGTAACTGTAGCAACATGTTTTCGCAAACGAGTTGATGTAATGTTTTCTGGATATTTTGCTCCTGACTCTTTACCAAATTTTCTTATTAAATCTGAGGCTCTCATTGAACTATCTGATGATTGGATGATTGGAAATAAATAAGGGTTTTCTTTTTTATAAATTCAGCTGATTCTCTTATGGTTATAGATAATTGATGAGTTTCTGAATATGAGGTGTAAATAGTATAGGTACTCCTCGACCACGTTTTCCTCGTATAACTATACGTTTAAAACTTTTAGTTAACTCTAGTTCGATAGGAGACAAAGCATGTAATATTTCCTCTTGTGAAATTTCTGAATCTGCATTTTTGTAAGTTTCAAGTAGTATTCTTTGAACTTCCCCTGATCGTCTTCGGTTTAGCAAAACAATTTGAACTAATATGCTTTCTTGAAGTTGACGAAACGCTAGAATATTATTTTTGTTTGTTTTCAATTGATTATAAGATTCTTGTTCAATATTTATTATATGTTTTCTAAACAGTTGAATGTCAGAAGTCAATGGTAGAAGAGCAGGTTTATTCCATTTATTTTGGTAAATTTCTTTACAAGCATTTGATGAAATTTCGTACGACCATTGTTTCTCTATCATATTATATTTAATATTATTTATAGAGTCTCTTTTGCTTGTATTGGTTAAGACGCCATCACTTTCTTTTAACATAATAAATTCAGCAATATCGCAACACTGTTTTAATGATTGACCAAGTTTTAAAATAATTGATGGAGATCCAAATTTGTCAGTTTTTTCGTTATATTGAGCAATCTGTTTAGTACACTTTACCAGGACATCAAAGTATTTTGGAGATAAACAGTCCAGAAGTGAATGGATTTCACTAACCTCACCTCTTACAGCAATCAAAAATCGAGCTAGGGTTCTCATTTTTTGCGATACAACAGCAATTAGATGCTTTTCTTTGTGACATTTTAAGTATCTCGTTCCAAATGCAGTAATCAACACATCAGATTTAGCAACAAAAGAAATATTGTCACTAGCCATTCGAGGGAAGACAGTTTTCTCTAGTTCCTCATTTGTACTAGTCATTGTTATCAGCATATTTTGGCCATCTGCTTGGGCTCTATTTCTACTTCCATTTACATTTTTAACACTCTTGCACATTTTAAAGTGTCAAAACAAATATTTTTTTTTGAACATGCCCAGACAATACTTGCATGGTAAGTAATCACTTACTGATGTTGATTTAATATCAAACTCATAAGGACGGCGAACAGGTTTTATTTTGGTGCCACTTTCGACGTTGCATAAAAAATTCCCTCGTTTTCTTAAAATATCAGCAAATTGTTTTCTTTCAACTGATCCTTTGGCAATGTTTCATATTTAATAACTTCAATTTCATTTTTGTGTTTTCTTAAAATATGTCTGGTGAAGTTTGTTACATTTTTTCACAAAAAACGCATTGGTCTTTTTTGTCCCAAACTCTTTTGTAAGAAGTAGTTTTTTTACTTTTTTCAACTTCACCGTCAAAATTAAACTTATTTGTTATAAATGGCACTGATATTTTTTCTGAACTTATTTTAGATGCACTTGGAGTAAACTTTTGCACCATATTTGTTTAATCCTCATACTCATCAATATTGATGTCTGATGAATTAGCAAAGTCTTTATCTTCTTCTTTATCAGAATCATACAATTTGCTACTGACAGCTTTATTAGATTGAGGCACATAGTCAGAATCATACTCAGAATAATCTGAACTTACTGAACTGTCATTAGATACAGGTTTAACATTTTTAGTTTTAGGCCGTAAACCTGGATACCTGTCTTGTGTTTCTGTATCAGATTCAAATAAACTGCCTATTGGAATAAAAAACAGAAATTATAAATTTAAAACTTTATAATAAACAAACATGTAGATGTTAGAACACTTCCCCCCATTGGCCATTTATATAAAAATGTAAATAGTATAAGATTAAGATTTCTACAAAATACATTTTCATATGGTTCTATTTCATGTTTGATATTATTATTAATAAGCATGTTGTTGACTACTATGGATAGTGAGTAAAGCCAACCATATATTATTATTTTTAAATAAAATACACTAAAGTACCTAATAAGAGTTAATTAATGTTAATAATTATTTTTTTTTTTTTACTTTTTACTTTGTATCTTTTGAATTTTTATTTTGATTTATTTAAATTGTTGTTAATCATTATATATTAGCGTTATGAATATTCTGTACTATAAAACATGCATCGATTTGTTTTTCTTTAAATAAATATTATTATTATTATTATTAATGCACAATAATTAAAACATCCATATAATAATCATGGCTAATATCCTGTTAATAACAATACTAAAACATATTTAGTTAAAAATTAACCTTAGTAAACACATGGAAAAATATGTTTTTTATGAGTTCTGAGCAGTTATTTACTTTCAAATAACAATCAATAACAATAATCTAGTTCAAATAATTCAATAAATGAAAAATCAATAATAAAACAATCAGCTTTTTGAAAAAAAAACTAGTTTTAAAATTGTTGTAGTGAAATGCTTCTAACCTGTTCTAGAAGATTGTTGATCCAAATCAGTTGTCAATATATCAACATTAGCATCATCACAATCTTGTGCTACAACATTTTGTAGCTCGATAACCTCAGATAAATCTTTATACAAAGTTTCAATAGAATAAGACTTATTAAAGTTTTGATTAAATGCGCCTAATATTAACAATTAAAAAAATGAATTAATAAAAAAATATTTAGGTATGTATAAATGTTAGTAGTTATAAAAAAAATATGCTTTTGAGTTCTAACCTGTAGTAGCAGATTGTTGGTCTAAAATAGCAGTTAATTCATCAAAATCAGTTACATTGTGCCCAACATAGTTTTGTTTCTCAATAGTTCCAGCTATATTTTCATGTAAAGCTTCAACTGGATAGTATCATCATAACATTTCCAGTTGATACATCTATCTTAATAAGAATATTAAAAATAAAAATAATGAATATTTAATCTGTATATCATCTATTTTAGTAGTTTTATATTTAAGCGCCAAGGTTCTAACCTGTAGTAGCAGATTGTTGGTCTAAAATAGCAGTTAATTCATCAAAATCAGTTACATTGTGCCCAACATAGTTTTGTTTCTCAATAGTTCCAGCTATATTTTCATGTAAAGCTTCAACTGGATAGTAATCATTAACATTTCCAGTTGATACATCTATTAATAAGAATATTAAAAATAAAAATAATGAATATTTAATCTCTATATCATCTATTTTAGTAGTTTTATATTTAAGCGCCAAGGTTCTAACCTGTAGTAGTCAATGGTAGCCTAAATTAGCAGTTAATTCATCAAAATCAGTTACATTGTACTCAACATAGTTTTGTTTCTCAATAGTTCCAGCTATATTTTCATGTGAAGCTTCAACTGGATAGTAATCATTAACATTTCCAGTTGATACATCTATTAATAAGAATATTGAAAAATAAAAATAATGAATATTTAATCTGTATATCATCTATTTTAGTAGTTTTATATTTAAGCGCCAGAGTTCTAACCTGTAGAAGGCAATGGTAGGCCTAAATTAGCAGTTAATTCATCAAAATCAGTTTCATTGTGCTCAACATAGTTTTGTTTTTCTATATATCTGATACATTTTCATATAAAGCTTTAACTGGATAGTACTCGTTAACATTTCCAGTTGGTACATCTAATTTAAAAATATAAAAATATAAAAATAATGAATAAATAACCTTTAATATATTATGTATTTTAAAAGTTATATAATATATATATATATTATGGTATATACTACTGAGCTCTAACCTGTAATAGTTGATTGTTGTTGGCCTGAATCAGAAGTCAATTCTAAACTATTATTATTAACAACTTCTGTCATATAGGACTCATTTATATTTTGTGTTGAAATATCTAACAGTAAAATATATTTAATTAATATATTATAAAAAATATATTACATGTATAATTTATTATGGTTGGTAAAAATAAATAATATGTGGGTATTAAATAAAACATTGAGTTCATAAAATTTTTCTATACGATCTACACTTTATTCTGTAGAGCACTGGAGCCTTAATCTTGTATTAAGTATTACATATTTTATTAAATCTATAACATATACCTTTAGTTTCAACTTTTGATTGTTTTTGTAATGTAATAGTCATTAAATCATCATTATTACTCTTGATGCCTTTAAACACATTCTTTTTCAGTACGTTTTTACCTGTTGTTCTTTTATTATTCAAGTATGACTTAGTGACTTCCCCTGCTAAACATTAAATTAATTTACTACTAATAATATTATTAGGTAAATATATTATATTATACAAATACAGTGGCAGGTTTTTTTTTGGAGGGGGGGGGTTCTTAGGGGCTAAAGTACCCACCGTTCTGTATATTGAATTTTTATTTTTATTATAAATTACTCAGATATCAGTTATCACTTAAAACTAAATGTATTAATTGTAGACCACAGATGTAGACTACCTACTACCAAAAAATAGATTAATTTTGTTCAGTAGGAGCTTTATTATCAACATATCGTAGAATTGCCACTGTATGAATATCAGTAATCAGAAAACATTTCTTAACAAAAATATATTTAAATTTAACAATACATAAACATTTAATTTTACTTGTATTGTTTGTTTTCTGTAGCACTGTATTAGTTGAAGAAGCTGTACCATTTTCACCTTGAGTTATTGTAAACGTATAAAAATATTTACCCAACTTTGATAAATAAAGACTAACGTCTTCTTCACCTTAAAATTAATTTAATACTTAGGTATAATATGTAAAATTTATTTTAAACATTTCATGTTATTTTATTATCTATTATATAAAAATAAGTCCGGTTTTCCTCCCTGACGCTATAACTCCAGAACGCACGAACCGATTTCCACGGTTTTGCATTCGTTGGAAAGGTCTTGGGCTCCGTGAGGTTTATAGCAAAGAAAATTCTGGAAAATTCAGGAAAAATTCAACAGAAAAGTGGGGAAATCGTTTTTCACATACAGCGCCATCTATTATACATAGCATGTACTTCAAACCAATAGCAACGGTGTGTGATAAAGTGTGTGACAGATAGTCATTATTCTCTGCTCAGTTAATTTCATTTAAGCTCAGTGTAAATTATGTGGATCGTGCATTTGAAGTTAAATTCAACACTGTCCATAGTCCAAAATGCCTAGAGAACGACGTGCGAACATCGGCCGCCGCACAAGACATGCAAGCCAGCAACAAGTCTATTCAAGGAACTTAAGAGAAGAAAGACAAAATATAATAAGAGAAAATGACCGATTGAGACATCGCGTGAGCACACGAAGATCATTGGCATCATACAATCGCTTGGCATTCCAATATGATCCCACTGCGAACTACAGTGATGATGAAAATTTGGATATTGGACGAATGACGACTATATGCCGATATTGCAATGCGGTAAAGTTCAAAAGAGAAACGGTTGGATTGTGCTGCGCAAGTGGAAAAGTCAAACTGGATCCATTACTTACACCACCACAGCCACTGAAAACATTGTTTGATGGAAGTGATCCCGATTCCAGCCATTTTCTTCAACACATCCTTGAATACAATAACTGCTTTCGCATGACTTCCTTTGGAGCTAATATCATTCGAGAAGGCGGCTTCATGCCGACTTGCAAGGTAAAAGATACAACACACATAACCAACACATAATTGCAACACATAACAACTTCATATACACCACACACTACACCATCACACGATTTACAATGTATTCATGAACAAATTTTAATGATTATTTGCAATTACAGATACAAGGTCAAATATATCATTTGCATGGTTCAATGGTGCCAACACCAGATGAACCGCATCAATTTCTGCAAATATATTTCATTTCGTCGATGGTGGATCAGCTGAACGTGCGGTGCAATATACAGGGAGCACAACAGTTAAAGAGACGAATTATTGAACAGTTGCAAGCATTTTTTCACGCTAATAATGCTGTGGTTAATATGTTCAAAACAGCATTGGAACGAATGCCATCGGATACGCACAAATTTGTCATAAGAGCGGATTGTACTCCAACAGGTGAACATGTGCGAAGATTCAATGCACCCACCGTTAATGATGTTGCTGCAATTATTGTTGGCGATCCAACTAAATCACGAGACATTGTCGTTCAGCGAAGAAGCAATATCATGCATCGTGTAAACGAGACACATCGTTTGTACGATGCGTTACAATATCCAATCATTTATTGGCAAGGGCAAGACGGATACGACATCACGTTGAAGATGGTCGATCCAATTACAGGTACAATATTCACACACTAATTATTTCCATTATTACTTTTATTGGTTTCCATTAACAATTCATTTAATTTTGCATTTTCAGGAGAACGAATAATAATAAAAATCTAAGCGCAATGAATTACTATGCGTATCGTATGATGATTCGTACACATGAGGAGAATGTCATTCTGAAGTGCGGTCGGCTATTCCAGCAATTCGCTGTCGACATGTATGTCAAAGTCGAGACCGAACGTTTAGCTTCATCAGATTCAATCAGCCAAAGCTACGATCTGAGGACTATATACACTTGCGTGATGCTATTCATTCAGATGGTGATGTTCAGAATATTGGACGACTGACGATTCTCATCAACTTATATCGGAACCCACGCCACATGCACGAATACGCTCAAGACGCTATGACGTACGTGCGAAATTATGGAACTCCGGATTTATTTATTACGGTCACATGCAATCCGAAGTGGACGGAAATTGAACGCGAGTTGGAACCGGGTCAAAAACCGCAAGATCGCCATGACATAATCGCCAGAGTATTTCAGCAAAAACTCAAGGTTATGATGGATGTGCTTACTAAGTATCGAGTTTTTGGTGACACACGTTGTTATATGTACTCGGTGGAATGGCAGAAGCGTGGACTACCGCATGCTCATATCCTAATTTGGTTGCTGAACAAATTACATTCAAATGAAGTGGATGACATCATATCAGCTGAAATTCCTGATCCAGTCACTGATCCCCGTCTACACGACATTGTGACGACACAGATGGTGCATGGACCGTGCGGTGCATTAAATCCATTATCGCCTTGCATGGCTGATGGAAAGTGCACAAAACGATATCCGCGACCGTTAGTTGCTGAAACAGTCACAGGGAACGATGGATATCCAGTTTATCGTCGGCGTTCAAAAGAAGATAACGGTCGAACTATCAAAGTTAAAGTTCAAAATCAAGAGATTGAGATCGGAAATGAATTCATTGTACCATATTGCCCGCTGCTATCACGAATTTTCGAAACACATGCAAACGTTGAGAGTTGTCATTCGGCCAAATCAATCAATATTTGTGCAAGTACGTCACAAAAGGCAGCGACATGGCTGTGTTTGGTATTGCGTCGGACAATGTGAATGACGAAATCAGCAACTTCCAAATGGGCAGATACGTCAGTACTAATGAAGCACTGTGGCGATTATTGTCATTTCAAATTCATGAAAGATATCCCACAGTTGTACATTTAGCAGTGCATTTGGAAAATGGCCAAAGAGTTTACTTCACTGAGGCTAATGCGGCACAACGAGCTGAGAGACCACCATCGACAACATTGACTAGCTTCTTTGCAATGTGTGAAGCACATCCATTCGCAGCGACGCTGATGTACGTTGAAATGCCCAAGTATTACACTTGGAATCAATCAACAAAGAAATTCCAACGTCGCAAACAAGGAACCCCAGTTCCAGACTGGCCACAGGTGTTTTCAACTGATGCACTAGGTCGTATGTACACTGTTCATCCTAGAAACGATGAATGTTTTTATTTGCGACTGCTGTTAGTAAATGTACGTGGACCGAAATCATTTGCGCATTTGAAAACTGTGAATGGCCACCAATGCCAAACATATCGAGAAGCATGTCAACTATTGGGTTTGCTGGAGAACGATTCTCATTGGGATTTAACACTTGCAGATTCAGTTGTTTCATCAAATGCGTACCAAATACGAACGCTGTTCGCAATTATCATCACCACATGTTTTCCTTCACAACCAATTCAGTTATGGAACAAATACAAAGACGCCATATGTGAAGATATCTTGCATCGCTTGCGTATTCAAACGAATAATCCTGACATCCAAATAACCGAAGAAATCTACAATGAAGGATTGATTCTGATTGAGGATCAATGCTTGACTATTGCAAACAAGCTACTGATTGAAGTAGGAATGATTGCGCCAAATCGATCGATGCACGATGCATTCAACCAAGAATTAAATCGAGAGCTGCAATACAATGTTGATACATTGCAGGAATTCGTTAGAAATAATGTTCCGTTGCTGAATGAACAGCAAAAACAAGTATACAAAACATTAATGCAAGCGGTGGACAATAATACTGGTGGTCTATTCTTCCTGGATGCACCTGGAGGAACAGGGAAAACATTTGTCATTTCATTGATTTTGGCCACTATTCGATCAAGATGTGACATAGCTTTGGCGTTAGCATCATCTGGAATTGCGGCGACTCTTCTAGATGGCGGTCGTACTGCACATTCTGCGCTTAAGTTGCCACTCAATTTAAACACAATTGATACTCCAACGTGCAATATTTCCCGATCCAGTGCAATGGGAAAATTGTTAATGCAATGCAAGCTCATTGTTTGGGATGAGTGCACAATGGCACATAAGAAATCACTTGAAGCACTTAACTTCACACTGAAGGATCTTCGGAGAAATAACAACATCTTTGGCGGCTTGATGATATTGTTGGCAGGCGATTTCAGGCAGACGTTGCCAGTAGTTCCCCGTGGAACGCCTGCAGATGAATTGAATGCTTGCCTAAAGGCATCACCTTTATGGAATAACGTAAAAACATTATCGCTAACCACTAATATGAGAGTTCAACTTCAAAATGATCAAAGTGCTGCACAATTTTCCAAACAATTGTTAGATCTTGGAAATGGAAAAGTCCCAGTTGATGCGACATCTGGATTAATTACTCTTACCAACGACTTTTGCCGATTTGTAGACACTCAATTAGTTCTTATTGAAAATGTTTTCCCAAACATTAGTGAGAATTATAAGAATTATGCTTGGTTAAGTCAACGAGCAATTCTTGCAGCAAAGAATAATGATGTCCACGCACTGAATTTCACCATTCAATCAAAAATTGCTGGCGATTTGGTGACATACAAATCCGTTGATTCAATAACAAATCCCGATGATGTAGTAAATTATCCAACGGAGTTTTTGAACTCTCTGGAGATACCAGGATTTCCACCACATAACTTGCAACTGAAAGTTGGTACAGTTATTTTGATACTGCGTAATTTGAATCCACCGCGACTTTGCAACGGTACTCGACTTTCGGTAAAGAGACTTATGCCGAATTTAATTGAGGCAAACATTATTAACGGAAAGTACGCAGGTGAAAATGTATGTATTCCTCGAATACCAATGATTCCGACTGATCTTCCGTTTGACTTCAAACGATTGCAATTCCCAGTTCGCCTTGCGTTCGCAATGACAATTAATAAGTCGCAAGGCCAATCGCTTAGTGTTTGCGGGATAAATTTGGAAAATCATTGTTTTTCACATGGACAGTTATACGTTGCGTGTTCACGAGTTGGGAAACCATCCGCTTTGTTTGTGTTAACGTCAGACCAAAAACCAAAAAATGTGGTTTACCAAAGAGCACTACAATGAAACAATTAAATAACACTTCATTTTAGTAGGTAATTGAAATGAATTTATTACTGTTGTGAAATGAAATAAATATTTTCCTTTTCAAATATATAACAAAAAAAATTTTTTTTCTTTATCTTTTAATCACCAAACGAAATGTTACATAAAACTAATCTGGTGGCGAAACGGAGTTCGCCGGGTCTGCTTTTTTTTAGTTATAATATGCAATACAGTAATAAAGTCACTGGATATTGTCTTTTAAATGATACACAAAATAGAAAATTTACCTACCATTTCTTATAAAAAAAATATAAAACTAAAACTTACTTCCTTTTGTTAATATTTTAGCTTTATACTTGAACCCATCTTTCCATTTTATCATAGTATATAATCCAATTTTTGTAGATTGTTTAGGATATACATTTGGACACATATATAATACATTGTCATCTTTAAAACAAACTGCCAACCATTCTAATATATAATATAAAAATAATATAATGATAATTTATTTAGTTAAAAGATCAATTAAAGATGTATTAGGTTCCTACTCAATATTTTTAATTTTTAATTAAATTCTGAGAGATAACATGAAAAATGTCAAAAGTCACCTTATATTATTTGAATTGTATGCTAAAATTAGGAAAGATTAAGTATGATGAGAATTAATAGCGTCCCTTAAGTAGTGGTCCAGGTAGGTAATAAACAGGGAGCACACTAGTTGCCTAATTTTATGTATACCTATTACCTATATTTTAGATTCTGAACGAAGTGATGAATGTATTGATTTTACAATGATGAGTGTTTTTTTTTTTTTTTGTGTCTGTGTACAGTAAAACTAGTCGAAATAATGCTCCAATTTCAAACTATGGGGGTGGTTTCTGATGTAAAAGTGAATATCCTTGGTGCATTATAGAGGTAAAAAGTTAACATTTTCCAACAGTTTTCAAAAAAATCGAGAAAAACAAAAAAAAAAATGACGGAAAAACGGCAATTTTTACGCAAAACCAGTTTTCGACCAAATCGATTTTTTTTTATGGTTGTAATTCAAAAACTAATCACTGAAAATACTTGAAATTTTCACCAAATGTTAATGTCAGTGCTATCTGTACATAGTTAAATTTTCAAAAAATTTTGACTTTTTTTGAGTTATTTATAGACCACTGAAAATTTCGATTTTTTTGAGAAATTTTTTTTAAAGTGTCGATAAAAAATTTTTGGATGACCAAAAAGTTTTGAAAATTTAATTCAAGGTTCCTTATGAGTTGTTTTTATTGTAGCTAAAAAAAATTAAAAATCGTTAGTCACAATTTTTTTTATAAGCGTTTATAGTTCAAATTTTTACGAAATCAGTCGAAAACGCGAAAATTTGCAAGTAATTTTGAAGTTGAAAAATCATAAAAATGTTTGTGTTCATAACTAAGGATTAAAATTATAACACTAAGTTTTCCATAAGTTTTCCTTCAGGTAGCTATAGAGAAAACTCATAACATCATTATAGGAAAAATTGTATGTGCGTTTGAATTTTAAATTTTTACCAAATAGCGTAACGATAACGATTTATCCTCAAACGATTTTAAATATTTGCTATTATTCAAAAAGTATAAGTAGTAGATACTTGAAAATTTTACCAGTTATTTAGTTTGGCATTTTCCTTACGTGATTTAATTTTCAAAATATTTTGAGTTTTTTTGAGCTATTTATAGACAACTGAAATTTTCAATTTTTCTGAAGTGTCGATAAAATTGTTTTGGCCCTATCAAAATACTAGATTATATTTATAGTATATTTTGGGAAGCAACTAGTGTGCTCCGAATAAACAAGCTAAGTGAATTTCAAATTATTTTTGTTATTTTCTATTAGTTTTAATAATAAATGAATAATTATTGTAAATTAATTTGAAAATAATAATTAGGTATTGGTATTTAAAAAATATATAACATAATATGTTATATTATTATGTATAAAGGACAAAAATGTCCGCCTCCTTTAATTGAATGCCTGCTAACTCCCACCACCTATGGCATAGTAATTAAAATGAAATAAAATTGGAAAAATTCATAATAATTTCTATAGTTAATTATGATTTATAAAGTTTAAATTATGTAGTTAAATTAAGAATATTACAGATATTATAGACGCAAATACGCAATGTTACAATATTACTGTGTTATGTATATTAGCTATATGCACACTTACCTTTAAAGTAGTCATTTGTTTTCGTAAGATTTTTACGTTTTTTCTTGTCAGCATCGTACTTATTATCGTAATAATAAATTACTGAAGTTTACACTTTACACAGTAAAAAAATTCAAATAAAAAAATATCAAAATAATTAATATTTCGCAGTCCGCACAAGACAAGCGACCAAATATGACTGAAAATGGAAATACTGAATGTTATATTATTGAATTTGGTAACAATAACAACTTTTTTTTTATTTAAAATCATGAAATATATATATAAACAATATAAATGTATAACACGTATAGATTATAAAAAAAATATAGATATTATTTGTAAATGCATCGTTATCTTCATTCGTCGTTGACTAAGCCACCATCGGTCTTGGGTTTGTCCTTACGACTCTCGTGCTGTTTGTACCAACTAATAATATTATTTTTAAATTATTTTTCTTTTTTAAATAATGTATAGACTATAGATGTGTCCCCTATATCGTGCTATATGTTTAAAAAAGATCTCATAGCGTTCGTTCATTTTTATTTTTTATTTAACACATTTTCTAGCTGCAATACTATTAAGATCTCTTAACGTACTAATAATAAAAGTAATAAATCGTTAATAGTTTTTGATATCTACAGGAATCGACTTTTACCAATGATAATTATAAGCACCCATGCTCACATTCGTTATATCCTAAGAAATATCATCCAAAACCAAAGTGCTCTGTGAGATCCACATAATATCAAGTGATTTATTTTTCGACATTCGTTACGAGATCAGTTTAATTATATCATATTATTAACAATCTCACACACACTAGGCAGTTAAAGTACTCTACGAGATCCACATTTTATTTTTCTATATTCGTTATTAGATCCATTTAATTATAACATATTATTAATAGTCTCAAACACAATAGGCGGCTAAAGTACTCTGCGAGATCTACGTTATATCGATTGATTTATTTTTTGACAATCATTACGGGATTTATTTAAATATATCATATTAACAATCTCACACATACAATGTAGCTAAAGTACTCTGTGAGATCCACATTATATCAATTGATTTATTTTTAAAAACATTGTATACCAAAATAGCAAATATAAAGAAAGCACATTACACGATCCGTAGTAGTGTACATTGTACGCACCTATACGAATGTATTATACACATCTTGTCAGAAGGTCGTGTCAGTATTCAGTTTAAATATAATTATCATATTAAATGTCTTACTCACAAAAATTAGGTAAGGAAGTGGTGCATCTTGGTAAAAACTTAAGGGAAAAATTATTTATTTATCAATCCAAACTCTGACCCTACCCTCCACACTTACACGGTCGTATCCCATTTCGCCGCCAACCCATTTTGCCGCAAAATTTTCAAATAATTTTTTTCTTAAAACATGGTTATGTATTTTTTTTTAAGCTAGCATTTTTTAAGCCAGGATAGGAGCTGGGAATAGCTAGCTTGTTATCCTTTCTTGAAAAACTATCCTCGTGTATTCCGGACTTAGGTGCTATAATACTATCTTAATTCTGAAGTTATCGATTGATAAATTCCCAAAAATTATATAAAAAAAATAGAATGAATAGTGTGTCAAAGCAGCGATAACTACAAAGTTAACAACACAGCCAGTGCCGTATGTGTGCCTTGTTCTTATTGTAGTTAAAACAAATCAAAGATCGTTAGTCACAATTTTTTTTATAAGCGTTTATATTTTGAATTTTTACGAAATATGTCAAAATCGCGAAAATTTGGTCAGGTAAAATTTCAACAGTAAGTTTGCCATAAGTTTTCCTTCAAGTAGCTATATACAGAGAAAACTCTACATTACTATAGGAAAAATTTTGCGTAATGATAACGATTTATCCTCAAACGAATTTAAAGTTGTTATAATTCAAAAATTATAAGTTGTAGGTACTTGAAAATTTCACCAATTATTTAGATTGGAATTTTCTTTACATAATTAAATTTTCAAAATATTTCACTTATTTTAATGGTATTTATAGGCATTTGGAATATTTGTTTTTGTTTAGTTTTTTTTTAAATAAATATCGTTAACATTTTTTTGTTGAGTTAAAAAATATAAGATTAAATAAGCACAATTTTTTTTATTAGTGTTTGAAGTTCAAATACTGACAAAATCATGAATATTTGCAAATTATTTTGAGGTATAATTCATAAAAATATTGTATAAGTGGCTAAGAGTTGAAAATAGAATACAAGAGTTTTCATAAGTTTGACTAACAATAATTATAAAAGAACTTAAACTTTGGTATATTCAGGCCATTATTATTATTATTTATTTTACCCATTTTTGTAACATTTTTCACTGATGATTCTCTCCTATTGCTTATGTGCTTATGTAAATGTAATGATATGTAATGTAATGATGTCACTGTCTAGCAAGAATTAAACTATAATAAGGTCTCTGTTGGTTATGATTGAATATAATAGTTGTAGACCTGTTGTTATATTTTGTCAAAACCATAACAAAAAAAATAAGAATTAGCGAAATAATTAGTCAATGTCCACAGTAAATCTCAAAATCACAGCAATTGAGTAATAGACTAACAAAACAATATGAAAACCACGAGATGGCATATTATTGTATTTTATCCACTGTAGTAAAAAAAAATTAATATAACTTTGAAACTTATTGGGTTAGATATTATAAGCTTCCGTAGGTATACATGATACATCTCGTGGGGCCCAAAATAAATAATATTAATAAATTTCTATTATTAATTTGCCTACATGATAATATACTGCTGACATAATCATAAGAGTCTCACGGGCAACGCCAAGCAGAATGACTATAATATCATTACTTGAGTAACTCATTGACTGATAAACGTAGAGTCTGAACAATGATAGATCGATGCTTTCAATTTATTCGGTACATTCGTAAAATCGTGCCATAAATTTAGTGTGCAATTAGAAATCATGTTACAAAATTCGCACTTTAAAGTGGTGCTTGAAGTTTTTTGAGAATCAAAATGGTCAATGAAAATGTCTTAGTGAATCATATTTTAGAATTTGAATTTTTAACGGGCAACGAAGTGCACGGGATCAGCTTGTTAATTATATATTAAACATATTATGTAATAAACTCAAACCCTGGTGAATTGGCACTGGCATATTATTATGGTATTGAATCTTATATTATAAGTGATCAGTATAGAATATTGCAACGTTGCCGTACTACAGGATCTCGCAAAAGGCGTTATTACCTATAATAGTGTGGGAACATTTAATTATTTTATTCTCATAAAGTTGATAGTGGCGCATTCTGCGTTGAACACGCCCGTACTAGATATACACTAATTCTTATTTTTCTTACTTTCCGAGATCCGGGCAGTTTTTGATGGACTTCGCATTATATGAATTTTAGAGTCTATATTTAATGAAAACGTTACGAGATCTGGCAAATTGGATCTCATAACGAAAAATGATCTCGTAACGCTGCTCCATTTCCATGCGGTGGATCTCGCTCCGTACTAAATGTAAACGCACACACACTTAGTCGTTGATCAAAATGGGAGATGTGTTCTGAGGGTGGTTTTTGTTTAATATTTAGTGAGAGAAACAAATGTACAGCTATTATGCTCGACATATAGATGTATGTCTATAATAATCGAAATGCAGCGGAGGGCGGACGTCACGCGTCGTGAAAATTGCTCGCTAGGATTAACAAACACATAATAAACGACAATGTAGCTGTATGTAAAAAATGTTCAATTGTAACGAGAGCTCGGAATTTATCGCACTTAATATCCTTAAAATATATTATACATACAATTTGTTCGATTTTAAAAACGATAATAATTTGTAATTGATCAATATTCGCGTCCACGATAACTCATAATAGTATGTACAATATTGATTAAACCCTACAATTTAAATTTTTAAAAATTAAAAAATAAAATACTTTATGAGGTAAATGTATGAAAAAACTATATACTTAGACGATGGCACGACGCCGTGCATGCGTCAGACTATTATTTGGGATACGAATAATAACGATCGCCGTGATACACGAACACGTACTGATTTTTAATTCTTCGTACAATATAGAATCTAGTTATTATTAAAATTCTAGTCGTACGATTACCCGCGGGTGATTGGATAATATATTTTTGACGGATTGTATGAAGACCGAAAAATACTAAGTATATATATATAATATCTACTATGTAATAATAATGAATATTTTGATCCAGCTGCGGCAAACCACGCGTGTATTCAATGTATCAGTTTTGGTGAGGCTTTTTTAATAATTTCACGATTTAAATATATTTTTTTTTCACGAGCGAAGCCGAGATATTTAGTTAGTACTGTATAACATTATAATCAGATTGTAGGTACACAAAATAGTAAGATGCGTTGCATAAAGCGTATATCTAGAAGGTCAATAGGCTAATAATATTTATTTATTTATTTATTTTTTTTTTTAAATTGTACTGTTCTGCAGTATAGTATATACTGTCGTAAGCGTCTCATTTAGAGTCTCATACAAAAAGTATACATTTAGTGTTAATAAACTCTGAGAACATACAGCCCGTCATCCAACCGGTGATCGTAAAGCGCTTGCGTAGCATCATGAGTCGAGGCAAATAGAAGAGGGGTGGCGAACGACCCCAAAACGCGCAATGGCGCTATTCACCGCACGTAGGAAATCGGTCTGCCATAGTGCAGCAGTACTTGGTGGCCGTCGGAGTAGACGGGTTTTCGATTTTTTTTCAACCTCTCACAAACACGACCCGTGGGTTATAATACAGCGACACGACAATAATGATAAAAATGTTCCCATGTCAGTCCTCAGACGTAAAATAACGTACTTACCTGTACACTAGTATTTAAAATTCTTCTAAGCTCTCTCAATTTCAATACCACACATTTTACGATGTTTATAAGATGTATTCACAATGTACTATATTATATTTGCTTTCTGTATTGATTGATTTCGCGTACCGTTTGTCAAAATATCAATGGAAAAAAATATATTAAATTGCGAATATACCTACCTATCTATACCTACCATTTTTTTTCGTAAAAAAACCGTTTTTGGGAAGCGGTCTTGCGTACTGCTCTACAGAGCCCTTTGTACACAACAGCAAGTAAAGTAACACTTCCGAAATTTTCGTACAGAAGTACTGCAATGATGGAAAGATCTACGACTTAGTCATTGACAGGCTACAGGCACACCGTCAATACAACTCTATGTTCGAAGACGAATTTCGTCGATCCTGAGGAACACCGCCGGTCAGCGAGATGCTCAACCGTATTATACCTATCTACCTACCTATATATACTGCTGTATACGGACATTATTTGGAGACGAACTCATCAATCGATACAAGCCGGTGGAGTACGATTGCGCGCGTTGCCAACTTATTACTAAAATTTAAATAAATAAATAAATATAAATATATTAATAATATATAATTTAATCAGTCAAAAATAGTACAAAAAGTTACAAATAGTGCAAATAGTTTCAAACAATAACAGATACTTTATACTCTACTAAAAAATTATTAAAAAAAAATATTTAATAAAAATATCGTTATAATAAAATAATATTAAATATTCAAATAGATATCGAAAAAATATTCATTAAAAAAATCGTTATAATAAAATAATATAAATAAAATAATTTAAATTTTAAAGCCCTGATACCTATTTCCAATTATGGCCAAATACTTAAGTAAGTTTTCTGGTGTTTTATTTTTTTGATATTCTTTGTGCTGTTTACTCACAAATTCGATTTTCTTTAGTTCTTCGTTTGATTTTGGCTTGATTTTTCTTTTGGAAATGGTTGATAATTTAGTGACGGTTTCTGCCTGAGTTTCCATAAGCGTACTTATAACAACAAATGTCGGAGGATGAGCGCTAGTAAACTGGGCGTTATATGTTCTATGGAAACTTTCTGCCCCGTTTGTAGTTCTGAAAATGTATGAATATAGTAAACAATATTTTTTTAGACTTATTAGTAAATATATACCTAGGATTTAGTGATGGCGTTTCAGCCCATAAAATAGGCGGAAATAAACAACCAGGTTCAACATACGTCTCCAGAACATAGTCAGAAAATAGTTGTCCATCTGCAATATTTGGACACGTACTTATTAGCTCTACAACGTCATCTGGAGCGATGAAAGAAAGTCCAAAAAATGATTTAAGCCATAATTGTAAATCGTTTTTTTGATCGTTGTATGCCGTTCTTAGCTTTGTATTGCCATTAATCTGAAAATTTATTTTGATTAATTATTTCTAAAAATATTCATATTGATTCAACTTACTTTGCGCCACCAAGCTTG
Organism: Aphis gossypii; assembly: GCF_020184175.1. Lineage (NCBI taxonomy): Eukaryota > Metazoa > Arthropoda > Insecta > Hemiptera > Aphididae > Aphis > Aphis gossypii. Next base: position 28,566 of record NW_026083344.1, read on the forward strand.
TTCTAAGTGAAAACGGCATGTTTTAATTTTGACATCAAGAAAAACTTCTTTAGTTGCTTGAATAGCACCAATTTCAAAATCAATATGTAATATATCAATTTTAAAAAGTAGTGATTGCTTTTCACATATATTAATTAAATATTTCCATACATTTATATATGTGTTTTTAAATTTATCCTTTAAAAAAAAGTATACCAAAGGTACGTAAATGCCATTTTTATAACCATGAATGGTGTATAATTGCAAAAAAAATTTTGGAGCATATTCGAATGTTCCGTCTGTAAATACATCGGTACAACTGGTCAGACATTGAAGATTTTCTTTAGTGGTTAAACAAATAAAAGTAGAATCTTCGGGTAAATGTACAAACTTTTCCCCTCTAAACATTAAAAATTCTTCATTTTGTAATTCGTTCAATTGCGTAATGGCATCTTCTAAAGATGAAGGGTAACGAGGAAAGTTTTTTCTTCGTTCAATATACATTGCCTTTCTAACCGATTTTAAATCTTTATGTTCTAATTCAGTACTTACGCTATTCATAAGTTCATTTCTAATTAACTTTATTGGCCGGGTAGCAATGGAACTTGTAGCTTTACGTTTACAGTTTTCCCTTAGAACTTGCCTCTCGATTTTTTTAGTAGAATCTACAAGGTGGTTATGCTCACCAGCAATTTCTATCATTACTTTATTGTCACTTGTCATTAAGACTGTACAAGTACACTGTTTTTTACAGCACCTCCATCTGTTATTTCCATCTACTCGCTGTCTGATGTGTCGAAATTTGTGTTTATTCACCACTAACAAATCACTCCCCCTTTCTGAACTTATTATGAAAATTTCATTTTCCATTTTAAAAAATTAATTATAAAATGTTAACAATGCGAAAAATATACGTTGACAGCTACAACTCGAACACGAACATGAACACAACTGACATTTCAGTAAATACGTATAGACATACAATGCGAGATCATAGTTTAGGTATATTCGTACATGTGAGGGAATTTACAATAAAGATAAAAGTATGATTTAAAATAAAATTATCTACTTCTTACTGATGGAAAGTTTGTCTGGTATCGGAAATATTAAGTAATAAATTACGTACGGATCGCCTAAATTGGAATCTAATCGGATATTTACCACGCACCTATTATTTGTATATTTGGCAACGTTGCTTAGAAGCAAAAATAATTTAGCACGCGCAATCGTACACCTAAAAAGGTACCGTTGATAAGGACCGCGCGCAATCGTATTGCAGCCATACAAGCGCAAGCAGCTCAGTGCCAACGACCAAACACCCTCCGGCGTCGAACGTGAGAAATGAAACATTTTTTTTTCGTATATTATATAGGTACCTACCACCACCGTACGTCATATCGTGAAATAGGGGAGTAAAGTGCGCGACTGTATCAGCGTAATACCTTCCTGCGTACCACCTATACATGTATTCGGACGATAAAATCAATAACACGATGTACGCACTCAAACGCGATTGCGGCGCGTACACGTCGTTCGACGTGATGTTATATAGTCTATATATACGTATATGTGTATGATGCGTCGATATCAACGTGATACGTAAGGTATATATATTATTGTAAAGTCTATGCGGTTTGGCGGATGGTACGCGGTCGGCGTCGTTGTCGCAATAAGAAAATAAATAAATAATAATATAAAATACTATGTGACGAAATCTGACTGACTGCTCGCGATGAGAGACGTGTGAGCGTACACACATTATTGCGACGTGTGTCGGAAACCGATTTTTTAAATTCAAACGTACCTATATAGGTACGTGTATTCGACTTAGTGCGTATAACCTGCAAACACATATACAGGGTGATCGGAATTCCGAAACGTCACGTCTCATCCGCGTGTACTGTGCGAGCACGATATTATATGTATATGCCTATATATATATATATACGATATTAAATCCCCCCGTTTTCGTATAACACACGTATATCATTATATATATATATATATATTATACAGTTACAATATATTATATTGCTTTGTATATATGGACTTGTACGATCGCCCTGTATAGAGATCCGGACGTGCGCGAGTCTGCAGTACAGAACCTATAACTACCTATATCTATATATACACGAATGTACATGCAGCGGTCGTGGAATGTGTGTACTGTACGACACATCGTCAAGTCTTGTCGTATACATTACGACGTTAGACGCGCACCGTTCTCGTCTATATTATATTTACCATACCCACGGCCGGGGTATTTATAGGTATCGTATTTATACGTTAGGTAGGTACCTGTTATAAACCTGTAACCTATACACTGACCTATGCGTTTACGTTACCGCTCCAATACGCATTCCGCAGCCGCGCATAGTAACGATATATAAAATAATATGTCATTAAAATATACGGTCTTGCGTATGTCGTACGTCATATACGCGTAGGTATTGTTATGGGCTATGAGATATCTATAAGATATCTACGAGATTACAAGGCTAAGTTAGTATGACCATGCCTCGTGTCAAGGGTAATGCGGATGCTACTATGACCATGACACGTGTCGGGATAGTAAGCGCACCAATAATTATAGTGCACTAAAGATGCATTTGAGATGTTATTGCACATTTTCAAATTCGTGTCCGAATTTGCAACAACAACAACAAGGACACCTGGTTTTACCCAGAAGGCGACAACACGACGTAAACAAGAGACGCACCACAATATATAAGGGAGCCCGAAGACCAGCAACGGCAGATGTACCAAAGCTATCAACAACTGAGCACTTTCACGTCACTCAGCCACTTATTTAATTTGTTACATGTATTTTGTTTGTATGCAATAAAACATATTACGTTATTAAGTTTAACTTTCATTCAAATTAACCATTTGGATTCAAATCTGATACTGGCACGCAACAATTTGGCGCAGTCGGCAGGATTCACTTTTCAAGGAGGCAAACCGTCAAAGGCTACCATCAACAAGGAAGATTGCGCAGTCTACCTCGTTGATAACTCCAGAAGAGAAGACCATTCAATTCAATTTTGCAGAAAGTATCAGACAGGATGACAACATCAACGAACGTCGCATTATTGTGAGTGAATAGTTAATTAAATTATTACACGGATATATGTTACAAAAATATAAAACCTAAGAAATATCATTTAAGTAACTGAATATATTTAAGTAGGTCGTAAAAAAACTATTTAGGAATTTTTTTTTTTTTGATTATTAAAGGGCAATTGATTTATTTGAATTATTATTGAGAAATATTGAGTTATTATATTATTATTGAGGGCAAATTGAGTTATTTGAGTTATTATTGAATTATTATATTATTATTGAGGCATATTGTTGAATTATTGAGATTATTATTGAGAATTATTATTGAGGCATATTGTTGAATTATTGAGATTATTATTGAGAATTATTAAAGGGCATATATTATTGAGATTTATTATTGAGTTATATTATTATAGTTGATTGTAAAACGTATCAAATGAGTGTGAAAGCAATTTATGGAGAACACAGGTACATCTCCTTTGGAAGTAGCTAATCCATCGAATAAGACGTCTTTAGAAACTCCAGATTTGAGTTTAGAAGTATTAAATAAAACCCAACAGTTGATTAATTTGGGAAGCCCTAGTAGAAGCCCTAGCCCTAGTAAAAGCCCTAGCCCTATTGGAAGCCCGAAAGAACGCCCTAGTCTATTTAGAAACCCAAGTGAACGCCAGAGCACGAAAATAAAACACAGCTTGGAGAGAAGTTTAAGTTTAGACAATAAAAAGGTTACACGTAAAAGGTTACGGACGATTTTGAACATACTGAGTTAACGTTCGGGAGAAAACCGCGTGTAAAGAAAATGGTTACCATAAAATTAGAGGAAGCATTTAAGCTTATACCTATGTGTATGGGAGAAGACGATATCTATCCGTTCATAAATCCATGTGATATGGCAGTAAATTTGGTTGAAGAAAAATGCGCACCGACTTTAGTTAAATATATAACAACTAGGTTATCCGGTAGAGCATTAGAAATGATAAAATATAAAAACGTTGCTAAATGGGTATACATTAAGAGTTATTTATCGGATGCTTTTGAAGATACGACAACTGCTTCAAGTTTGCAGATACAATTAAATTCCATTAAGATGCGTCATGGTGAAGACGTCAATGATTATTGCCATAGAGTAGAGAAATTGTATTATAAATTATGTAATGCGTGTACACTTAATAAAGAGGAATCAGAAGCAAAAGTAATTCACGAAACTTTAAAAGAACAAACACTGAATATTTTTCTAAAAGGATTAATAAGTCCTATAAGAACAATAAGTCACTTAAGATGCAACACCTCATAACTCATTTTTTTTAACTTCTCAGTAGAGCAATAAAACTGGTTTAAAGGGAACTAATATGATTTTCAATGATATTTTAATTTGTTTTATAATCATAAAGTTGTTTTTTTACCTCAGAAAAGTTAAAAACCTTAAAAATAAGTTAATCGAAAAAAATTCCTGAGATAGCTTGTGTTATCGTTTGTAAACATTAGATAGACATAGTTGTCAATATAATTTAAGATGCATTTTTGTATAATACTATTATGATATTAATAGTTCTCGGTAACACTACAAGTGATTTATGAAAAAATATAACAATATAATAAAATGAAACGAAATTAAACTTTATTAATTAACATAAAAACATATTAATGTTTAATAAAATAAACAACAAAACTAAATAAAATAAAATATAAAAATTATAAAAATGTTCCTTTAGTCCTAAGTTTAAAAATCACAATATTTTGCTTATTAATTTACTTTAATTAATAACAAATACATAACAATCAATACAATTTAATCACTATTAAATACATGAATACACATTGTATTGCTTGTGATATTGCTTTCGTTACTTTGGTTATTTCTTTTTTTTCTTCTTGGCACCTTCTGTTTCCAAAAAAATTTTCTCCCTGTGCTTTTCATTATTTAGCTGTTGTCTTTTTAACATTTTTCGGCTTTCATTTTCATAAGGTATATGTCATAAAATGAGTGCGTATCGGATGGCATCATCTCCTTTAAAAACTGTAAATCATTCCATTTGTATTTGGGTATTTTAGCTTCTGTAGTGTACAAGTTTGGAAATGAAGATATTGCTTGCATTTTTTTTGGCCTGCCTGGTAGTTCTTTTAATTCATTATCGAAATTGAGCTTGTAATATATAATTCCATTAGGTTCATACTGTAGCATACGTAAATCAGTTACAGTCGGATCACCAGAGCTTCTTCCAGGACGTATAGAACTGTATATCATGTTTTGACTGTAATTTTTAAAGAAACTGTAGTTCAACAATTTTGCACGATATGGAAAAAGGAAGTTTTCTTGCAGTTATTGAATGAACTACGAACTGACTAGGCAGATACACATCAACGTTTTTGTACTGGCGTTCTATAGTGCTGTGTACACTATCACACTCCATTTGAGTGTGCCCTTTTTCCAAATACTTTTGTATGATCGTTACCTTTTTAGACATACTTAAATGTAGTAGTGCATTTGAGAGCACTGAATTTCGATTCTGATAACAGCACCCGTCTGAATATATGATTACAGTTTTTAATGACTTGTTCAACAACTCATTGATATAATCACAAGGCACGATGCAAATGTGGTAGCGCTAAGTGAGGTCTGTGTTTCATCAAACCAATACGCCATTGCATCGTGTGTTGTTAAGTCATACACTGTATAGTTGTGGGCTGTTAATTTTAATTTAAAGTATGCTGCACTAGCTTTAATATAGGGCACAGTTTGAACGGCCATTAAATCGCAACATATAGTGTGACATTGTTCATTTTGAGCAGCAACTTTGTCGTTATGTTTTTCGTTACGTGCAGCTTCTTTTTGTCCAGATGCTTTAAATATATCTCTTCAGAAACCTGCTTATTCTCGTAACTAAAACAAATGTCACACTTGTCCTTTTTAGGGATGAATATTTCAATATTCTTCTCTCTCTTTATTTTATCAAATGAAAACCTTGACATGGGTGCTTCAAAATTTTCCAAGCATTTAGTTTTGTACATTTCATACAATTGACTCCAAGATTTTATGTCAGTTTGCAAGAAAAGCTTCTTCGAATTTTTCCTACAATAATGGGATGGTAGTGTTGGCAGATTATCGAAAAAGCTGCTCAACGTTAGAAGCTGTTGGTCCGATCTTTTTTCATTATTGGAGGGTTAGTTGTTGATGTGAGATCTACATTAACAAATAAATCGGCCTCATCACAATCTTCTTCATTTTCTTGCGGAAAACGGGTTGACATTTTTTTCACTGGCATATTATTTTGATGGAAGTTTGCGAGCCAATAGTGAACTTCAGATTTTTTCAAACCAAATGTCTGAAGGTACATTAATTGGCAAACTGGTACTCTTTTGTCATGAACTTTCAGATAATAGAAGTAGCTAGAATTTCTTTTTGAATGCGTGTTTCCTGTAGTTTTTTGTTTTGTTTCTTTGATTTCAACCGTCGAACAAACGTACATTCTCTTGGAATCCCAAGACATATTTTTCCAAAAGTCGTTGAATAGAATATGACGATCTTCTTCACTTACAGAATCACAAAGCCTAGTTATCCATTTTTTGCAGACTGGTGATTGACAAGGAGGCCCCATAACCCGAGCGGCTCGTTGAACATCTTGAAGTATTTTATTTGTACTCTTTGCATCTGCCCTCCTAAAACCTACATAAGATTCTCCTCGCATTCTATTCATTTGTGCTTTACCACGAGTCCATGTTTCCGGTTTTGCAACTCTCTTCCTTTCTCTGAGGACATTATAAGATTCTATGTTAATTGGGTTATTGTCAATGTGCATTTCATCAGCTGGTGGATTTTCTTCAAGTATAGGAACTTTAGTATTAGAAAGCTTATCGTTGGTTATAGAAATATGAGAATAAAAACTAGTTTGACAGTCTTGATTAATTGATACATTAATATTAGTTAGGTCATCAAATTCTTTAAGAATTCCATTTTCCAAATAAAGAATGTCCAAGTTTTCCAAATTTAAGTCATCAGAACTAATCATTTTGTTAGATGTTTGAGGTTCAACAGAATTATTGGATAATAATATATTATTTCCATTATTTATGATATTATTAATTTTATTTTTGTTGTTATTTTTTGCTTTTACGTGTAAATTGTTTTTTATTACTTCATTCAAACAATCAAATATTTAGTCTACAGTGAACAGATCATCTGTACCATAATATGAATCACTATCACTCACCATGTCTACAAGAAAATATTACAATTGAGGGAAACACAACATTAATAAATAATAATATAATAATATAACTATAAAATATTTTATTTATTTTTGTTATGGTAACTACACATTTTTCTAATCTGCTTGTATAAACTATAAAAACATTTAAAATAAAAATATTTTAATAATATTATATTAGGTATATTAATCAATACAAATTCGAAACGAGTTAAAAATTAATATTAAATAATAATAATATTATTAATATTATACCTAATATTATTATTATTATTATTATTATTTTTTAACTCGTTTCAAATTTGTATTGATGGACATTAATTGTAACTATTTATATTGTATAAGTTTATAATATTATTGTGTAGTCATGTTTAGAATGTACAGTCTAATCTATTTAACAACAATGGCTATCTCATTAAACTTAAATGTAAAACACTGGCTATCTAAACCACATTTCTAGCAAGACGTTATTTTCTGTGTTAAACTAAGATGTTTTACTAAATTAATAGTGTGTTATATCTAATCCTAAAATATATGTATTAATTAAGTTCAAACTTCAATACAAACATAAAATATTAAGAGATATACGCTTACCTTCGGCGGAACTCATTGTTACAGCTGGTGTAGACATGATAAACACTGAGATAGCCACTGTTACAAAAACATTTTAGATAGCGTCTGTTATCGGTTTTTTGATTAGTGCGTTATCTATTATTTTTATCTTAAAACTGAAAATATCAGTAGATTCCGCGCGAAATTTTTAATAAGACAGTGTTGCTAACTCAATTTGACCAAAATGTGAGATATCTGGTGTTGCATCTTAATTTTTTTTTGTGGTAGTGTACATCAATAAATAATTAAATTTAATATTAAATTAATTATTAATTATTATTGTAAAGGCACGAAATCCTAAAACATTAGAGGTAGCTAAGCAATTGGCAAAGGCAGAAGAAGTAGAATATAATTCAGAAAGAGAAAATAACGGATACAGGAACGATTTTAATAAAGGCAATTATAATGCTTCACGACAAAATAATAATAATTTCCAACGTGTGAATAATACAAGAAATAATAATACGAATAGTCGTAATAGGAATTTCCAACCAAATAACTTTAGTAAACCGAGTTATCAAGGACGGACAAATAATTACACTCAGCAAAATAATTTTAATAGACCACCTATTAAATGCTATAACTGTAATGGTAATCACTATGCAGCTCAATGTAGAAATAAACCTGCAAGTAATAATAATCGTCCATGTAATCGGAATAGTTTTACTCAACCACCAACAAATTATAACGCACGCGCAACCACATGTGTATATTGTAAACGAAGTGACCATGATATAAGTGCATGTTATAAAAAACGTAATAATGAAAGTAGGAACCGCAATTCGGGAAACGTGAACGTGTCGGGCGAGGACCGTGGTACTCGTTCGATAAACCAAATAATCGCGGAGGAAATGCACAATGTTACCACATCGTCGCTGCTTTAGAAAACAATCACATAACATGTATATCACCTGCGAGCAAAACAAACGAGTTAAATTTATTAATAGATACAGGTAGTCAGGTGAATATACTTAAAATAAATTGTTTACAAGGACAATTAAATATAGATGAAACACAAAAAATTAATTTAAGAGGCATTCATAAGGAGTTAATACAAACAATAGGCAAAATAAAAATACCAGTTATAATAAATAACAAAAATATAGACATAGAATTTTATGTAGTGGGAATGTTATTTCCTATACCCAAGGACGGTATATTAGGACATGAATTTTTACTAAAAAACAAAGTAATGGTGGACGTAGCCAAAAATAGGTTAATTATTCAAGATGATGAGGCAACCTTGCACAAAGAACATTGCGGTTCTGTTGTTTTTAAATTGCAACCACGTACGGAAACCGTCGTAGAAATAGCAATAGCTGATCCAGTCGTGGAAAGTAAAAGTATTTACATACACAAACAACAAATTACAAAGGACGTATGTTGCAGTAGTACGGTGTCTACTGTGAATAAAGGGAAAGCAATAGTTAGTATGTTGAATATATCTGAGGAGATAAAAGACATAGATGTAACCGATATAAATAAGATAAATTATGATAGTGAATATGAGATATATACGGTAGAAACAAAAAATAATTATAATGAACGTATAACGCGTTTGAGACAAATAATAAGAACCGATCATATGGATGAGAATGAGAAAAAATCTATTTATAAAATATGCGAGAAGTATAATAACATATTTCATATGGAAGGGGACATGCTAACCTTCACCAACGCGGGAACTCATATAATAAGATTAAAAAACGACCAACCGCCTATATACCGAAGACCTTATAGACTTCCTCATGCACAACAAGATGAGATAAATACGCAAATTAAGAAACTTGAGGATAACGATATTATTGAAAGTTCAAGGAGTCCTTGGAACTCTCCTCTTTTACTAGTGCGAAAGAAAATTGACAATTCAGGTAAACAAAAGTTTAGAATAGTGGTTGACTTTAGAGCATTAAATGAAGTCACCATAAATGAATTCCATCCTCTGCCTAATATTACAGAAATATTGGACCAGTTAGGACAATGTCAATTATTTTCTGTTCTCGATCTTTCTAGTGGGTTTTATCAAATTAAATTAGAAAAAGAATCACGAGAATTAACAGCCTTTTCAACCAATCAAGGTCATTGGCATTTTAAACGCATGATTCAAGGCATGAAAACTAGTCTTGGAACTTTTCAAAGAGTTATGAACTCAGCTTTAGCTGGTTTAATAGGAATAAAATGTTTAGTTTATTTAGACGACATAATTGTTTACGGGAAAAATTTGTATGATCATAATGAGAAGCTAGTAGAAGTATTTGAGCGATTACAAATTAACAATTTGAAGTTACAACCAGATAAATGTGAATTTTTAAAACGTGAATGTGTATATTTGAGACACGTAATATCAGAAAATGGAATTAAACCTGATGAAAAGAAAGTGAAATCTGTGTTAGAATTTCCAAAACCGACTAATGTAAAAGATATAAAATCATTTTTAGGTTTAAGTGGGTATTATAGGAAATTTATAAATTCATATAGTGCAATTGCGAAACCTTTAACTAATCTTTTAAAGAAAGACATTAAATTTTTATGGAGTGATGAATGTCAAAAATCATTCGATAAATTGAAATCAGCTTTATGTTCTGAACCAATACTTAAATATCCAGACTTCACTAAGACTTTCATATTAACTACAGACGCGAGTAATAAAGCACTAGGGGCAATATTATCTCAGGGAGAAATAGGTCAAGACTTACCAATCTCTTATGCGTCACGGACGTTGAATAAAAGTGAAAATAATTATTCCACAACCGAGTTGGAATGTCTAGCTATAATTTTTGGGGTAAAACAGTTTAGACCATATTTATATGGAAGGAAATTTATAATGCTTAGTGATCATCGCCCTTTGACGTGGCTTTTCAACTTGAAAAATCCATTATCGAAGTTAGCACGTTGGCGAATACAACTTGAAGAATATGATTATGAGATACGATATAAACCTCTTATAATATAAGAGAGAAGTTAATAGAACACAAAGTAAAAAGTAAGGACCGATATGACAAAAATGAGAATCCTGTAAATATACACGTGAAGGATTTAGTACTTTTAAAAGATAACGCACATAAAAACAAACTTAATTCACTATGGTTAGGACCATATGAAGTAATTGAAGTAATAGGAGATGAAAATATAGTTATACAACGTGGCCGACGAGGCATTACCGTACATAAAAATAATGTAAAACGGTATTATAATGATAAAGCAAATGATTAATTAAAATATATAGTATAAATGAATAGATTAAGGGAGTTTGTAAAAAAAAAATAATAATTAATGATATGTAATAAACTAACAAACCATATAACTAATGTTATTAAGTAGTACTATAATGAAGATATAATTTTACTTTTAGATTGGTGATGATGGTTGGACTTAACAGTGCTAATGAAATAAATTCATCGGAATATTATACATATGTACCCTATGAACAATCCAAGGTTTTTTATTATGAAAATTTAGGCCCACTAAGGTGATAGGAGCAGAGTATAAACTGGTTACGTATTTTTCACTTAAGGAATATAATACAAATTACGACTTATTAGGTTTGAAAATGAAAAATATAACAAATATATGCACTGACAAACGTCATATAGATTTGTGTGGGAAATATCAAATAGTAATAACTGATTTATATGATGAAATAACTAATCAAAAAGAACGATTGTATATGTCATTAGGAGGTAGAGTTAATCAAACCGATGTATATCAAGAAAATAAACGAAACAAAAGAGGATTAATAAAACTTGTTGGTAACGCAATGTATACATTATTTGGTGTATGTGATGATAAATGTGCAAAGAAAACTAGAGAAGCAATCAAACAAACAGAGGAAACAGGAGCTAATATTTTACATATAGTGAAATCGCAAACAACGGTAGTAAAAACAGCAGTTAAAAAGATTGCTAGTTCACTAAATCAAACAGAGGCACTATATAAAGAAATATCAACTAAAGAACAAAAATTACATGAGAGAATGATGCAATTACAGAATATAACTGATGAAGTATTAGATTTACTAATGGCTGACGAAGTCCATAATCTATACACTATAATAACTAATCAGTATGCGTATGAAACCTCAACGTTGGAACAGATAATAACAGCTGCAAGAGAGGGGTTAATACATCCAAGTCTTATGACACCACAAGAACTTGCATCAATATTGAAAACAGCAGAACGAACAATTAAAAAACAATATGCCATACCTATGGGAACAGAAGCGTCAGAATTAAGTGAATTTTTAAAAATAACAAAAATAAGCGTATACTATGAAAATGAACAATTGGTATTTATTACAAGAATACCATTGGTTGTCGACATAGAACTTTCATTATATAATATAATACCTTTACCAATAAAATTTGTTGAAGATGGAGTTGACTCATGGTATATGTCCACAAATACATATACTTACGTTGCAATAACTAAGGATAGAAAACAATTTACTATCCTAACTTTCATTCAAATTAACCATTTGGATTCAAATCTGATACTGGCACGCAACAGTATATTATACAGGGAGATTCACTAAACGCGCCCTATTTAAAACGATGCAGTTCCTATAAGTGTATTATGTATTATTATTATCGTACTCACCACTCGGCCGCGATGCGACTTAAAATAGCAATTTGTAGAACAATATAATAAACGCCCAAGTCCATAACCTGCCCTCGGTTATATGCAAAATTAAACTACTGTCCTATGTTTCGTTAGGGTTGCTACTACT